>NC_092243.1:12345983-12438483 GCF_036320965.1 Panulirus ornatus | reverse complement strand
TCCTAGCCCCATATATCCTTCGTGCTCTGTGATGAAGGCACGAGGCTAAGCGTACCACTGTTCATGCTAGCTCTCACCTGGATCCTCCCTAGCAGCTCATCTCTTCAGAACGAAGGCACTGAACCCATAAAGTACCAGGGGATGATGGCCCTTGAGTGTGATGGCGTTCGTGACCTTCAACCTGAGTCTTTAAGGGTCAGGTGGAGAGACCATGCCATCATACCTAAGGGTCGTATCGTCGTCCTCAAGGATCGTCTCGTCGTGTTCAAGGGTCGCTTCTTCGTCCTCAAGTACTTGATACCATTTGTAATAAAGTCACCTTTTCGAAAACCCTGGCTAGAAACTATGGCCATCTTTCTGAAGTGTTGGAGGGACGAATTATTGAGTTGTTGAGTCCTGAAGAGTGTGGTGATTAAGAAAGAGTTAGTAGGAGAGGAAAGAAAAAGAGAGAAAATCAAAGTTAGGAAAAGAAAAGATGATGGGTACAAGATCCTCCGGCACTCCACTATCACTGGGAATGGATGTGCCTTACATATGTTGCAGCTGTGGTTGACGCTGGTCTTTATAACCAAGTACAGAGATCATTGTGGCGTGTCGGGTGGCCTACTCTCCACCAGAATGTATATACTCTCCTCAGTGATAGCCTTCAACCTTCAGTGTAGCCGCTCTTTGGCAAAGATCAACGACTCCCTGGGGTGTGTCACTGAAGTCCCCAATCAGATAAGTCTGGAGAACATGTGAGAACTATTAAGGTTACAGTCGTATGTGCTCTGAAGCATTCCTCTACTTATCACTCATCATCAAAGTCGGAGTCATCATTTGAAAATCTACTCACATTGCTGCCTCTCTGTGTTGGATATGTCTGAAAGTAGGAGACGGTCTCGCGTTTGTAATCCTTGTCCTTCAGCTCTCCTGTCTTCAATAGCTTCAACTACTCGTACACTGGCCACTAGTATACAGTCATCCACAAGTGAATGTAACTGAATTCAAACAGCAACAGACAGCTGGGTTCCTTTGACGCTGTTCTTGATGGTGAAAGAAACGCAGAAATTCATGGAGTAGAAAGACACACACAGACACAGATTTCTCAGGACATTAATAAACTCTTTATGATCTCACAAACACATGATTTAGTTTTGAGCTTATGTTTAGTAAAGGTTTCAAAAAAATGAGGTATATAACTTTTTGTTGTGAAGCATTCCTCACAAGTCCATTTCTAGTTTTCGCTACTTGCACTTCTCAGTGAAGCTCGAGATGAAATTCATCACTCCAGGTTTAAGTCATCCTTGGATGTAACCACGGAAACAATCGTCAAATGGCCTTGCCTGCGTTGCAAAGTGACAGAAGAAAGAAGGAGAGACTAGACTAGAAACAACGGCAGTCATAAACAAATGAAGTATTTCTTCCAACAACAAACGCATCTTCACTTCACCCCCCTCGGCAAAATCATCTTCACTACAACATCGACAAACGCATCTTGGCCTCTCTTACGACACCAATGATCTTTGACCTGACCAGTAAGAGTGAGGGCAATGGCCAGGGATAGCGCAACTGATTAATCGAAAGAAAAACAGATGGATAACTAAAAAAAAAAAAAAAAACACTAACACAATAGGTATATTTCTTCTTTACGAAGGAATACATAATAAAACCGGGGTCTGTGAGAGATCAGTACCCACGAAAAGATGTAACTAAAATGACGTGGTTCAGCTGGGTAACAAGTAATCGTTACAGCGTCCTAGTTTGGTTGTCATTTATGTACTTTTTTCTGATCTCCCATCGCTATGTCCCATGGTCCTCTTCAAAATCTAGCAACAATTCACTTCCCAGTTGAGAAGCTTTTAGGTTTAAAATATCTTATTTTTCTTTTCTATAATTTCAATTTTTTTTTTCTTTCATGGGTAGAATATGTTATATCCTTCTCTTCTTCTTCCTAAGCTATACTGATGCATTTCTTTCAGCCTTTCATGATAGTTCATATGTTTTGTGTCTGCGATTTGGCTTGCGAAATGCTTCAGAATTCTCTCTTAATATGTTTCATCTATAATTTTCCCTTTGCTGAACATACAACAGGGCATTATTCAATTTTGCATCTATATATTATAAAAAAATATATATATATATATATATATATATATATATATATATATATATATATATATATATATATATATATATATATATATATACATACATTGATTTTCATTAATAGGATTCTATATCTTGGAGAGAGAGAGAGAGAGAGAGAGAGAGAGAGAGAGAGAGAGAGAGAGAGAGAGAGAGAGAGAGGATGGGAGATAGGGAGTAAGAAAGAGAGACTATCAAGGAGTAAAAATGCAAGAGATAGGAAGTGGGCAAGGAGCAATATGAGGAGATAACACAGAGGACAAAGAGCAAAATCGTAAATAATGCCACAAGGTAAATGAAAACGTTCATGCCTGAGACTCAAATGGAGAATATTCCCTGTGTTATCCCGGAACACACAGGACTGGATCCAGGCATTCATTTCCCACCACTTGATCTTTCATAGTAATGAGAAACCCGGTTCTAACCTTTACATTTCAACATAAAAAAAAAAGAGTCCATCGCTTGACCTTTACGGTCGAAATGCTTCCATGGCCGAGCTGAGGAGAAATTGAGAGGAGGGGGCCGGTAAATTTTGAATTCTTTGCCGAATGTTTCATAAATTCGGTCATTCTCTTTATCTAATTCCAATATCTATTTATTTGTTTCTCTATTTATGTATTTGCCAATGGAGCATCTGAACAGAGTACTACAGGAAATGATCATGTATTGGGGAACGACCGAAACTAAAAATTTTTCAGGTAAGCAGACGACTTGACGAGGATTGACCGAATAGAAATCGTCAGAGTAAGGCAACACAGAGCAGAAAACGACAGAATGTGAGGATCGACGTAGCAATGACCCGGAAAGAAACGACAAGGTTTTACAACCGTGCGAAACAAAGTAGATGGGAAATAGGCTCAGTTAAAGAACGACTTAAAAAGTAGAAATCCTAGCCAAAGCAAGAAGGGGAGACAGCATCATGGGCGAACGATAACCAATCAGGGAAAGAAAAGTTTGAAATTTAGGAGGATCTATGAGAAAAAACGACTCGCATATGCTTGTATACACGGATAAAGGACTTGATAAAACAGGGTAAACGACAGATATGTGAATCATAAAGTTGGAAACGACACAGCAGGAGACATGATGTATCAGTCCTAATGAACGACAAAAGGCATGTAAAGACAAGCTTTCCAACGGCAGGCAGAGTACCGCGAAATAAGGAGCAACACGACGGAAAACGACGTGGGAAAGGTAATACAAGTGAGGGAAAAAAGAGACCGATGATACACGACGAGATAAGGGACGAGGGGTGGACGACATGTAAAGCGACGAGTGACTGAAGATTAACAATAGATTGACGACTATATAATCAGAACCACAGAGGTCAAAGTCTCATTGTATTAGGAGGGGTGGGAGTGAACCTCTGTCCAATATACACGAGACATGAGCAAGCTTGACCTATCGAAGCAGAGGTCAGGAAAATCAAATCAAATCAATGGACTCACTAGAACAGAATGGGGGAACTAGAACGAAATGGGGGAAAGAGCAAAATATAAAACATACGCATAGATAAGTAAATGAAGAGGTCAGTAAATGCCCTGAAAGAAGAAAAAAAAAGAATAAATGGAGACTTGGTAAAATGAGAATAAGTTTAGGTCACCAGCATCATACGATTTGTACTTTTGTTTAAATAACGTAGATAGTAGGATCTCGTGGGAGTGAAGGAGGGAAAAGGTAGGCTCACAGGTATTACGTTCGACCAACATTTCGTCCCTGGACTGGGAACATCCGAGTATAAATAAATCAATAAGATTAATCACCCAATATCCACTTCAGAATTATAGAGAAGCGTGAGGGGCGACAGTGCGAGCCAGCCAATGAATAAACCAGAACCAATTCCACAAGAAATAAGACTATTATCCACAAGTCCACCACCAGACGAACTTAAGGGGAAAAAAAATAGTTTACTAAGATAAAAAAAAAAGAGAGAAACTATTTGTAAAGAAAACAGTGAAAGGGGAGACTCAAAAAGACTAGGTGTGTTTTCCCTCTCATGAGCTTTGCATATAGAGGGTTGGTTTGCTCCCCTCCCTCTCTCCCAAAGCTCAAAGGGAGAGGGTGGAAGAAGTGTGTTTGCGAAAGAGAAAGAAAAAAAGTGGTCGAGAGGGAGGAATGAGTGTGGTAGAGGGAAAGAGAGAAAAAAAAAAGAGTGGTGGAAAGAGAAGAGAGAGTTTGTTATTGGATGGTTGAGAGAGGAGTGCGTTTAGAGGGAGATGGGAAGAGTGGGCTTGTGGGAAGGAGAGAGAGTTGTGAGAGGATTACCGGAGTCACGGTATACAAGGGCAGATAGAATATCGACAAATTTGCCCCATTTTCTTTTTTTTTCATAGTCTCCCCAACGAATATGACTTTAGTCTCCCCATTATATATGATTTCATTATATAACAGTCTCCTAAAAGAGCAGGATATATATATATATATATATATATATATATATATATATATATATATATATATATATATATATATATATATATATATATATATGATGACGACAAGGAAATATCCTTCAAAATTAAACAATTCCATCAATTCTGTACATAGAGTCGCAGGAGAAACATGTATTCCTCAACTGCAGAAAAAAAAAGAAAAATGTTCATCAGGATCTACACAAGAGAGATTAAAGGTGACGGAAATTGAGAGTTGTGAAGTACTGAAATATTTTGTCCAAATTACCCCCTCCCCCACTTCCTCCCCTAGGAGAAAAATATGCTACCCCCCTAATAACTTACACCACATTAACCTCACGCCTGGCAGTTCTCGGTAAAGCGACGGAAAATAATAATGGGAGACAAAAGAAATATCACATTTCTACCAGATCAGGGAAACATTTAGGACTAGCAGATTGACTTCTGGAACAAACGATCGTGTCTAACAAATCTACATAATTTTTCAATTATATATATATATATATATATATATATATATATATATATATATATATATATATATATATATATATATATATATATTCTTATGAGTCCAAGGGGAAAATGAAACACGAAAAGTTCCCAAGTGCACTTTCGTGTAATAATCACATCATCAGGGGAGACATAGAGAGAAATATAACAGTCAGTTGATATACATCGAAGAGACGAAGCTAGGACGCCACATGTTTACCAAATGGCGTCCTAGCTTAGTCTCTTCGATGTATATCAACTGACTGTTATATTTCTCTCTGTGTCTCCCCTGATGATGTGATCATTACACGAAAGTGCACTTGGGAACTTTTCGTGTTTCATTTTCCCCGTGGACTCATAAAAATATCTTGATCACGCGCAAAATTGTGATCCTTTCCAACATATATATATATATATATATATATATATATATATATATATATATATATATATATATATATATATATATATATATATATTTTTTTTTTTTTTTTTTTTTTTTTTTTATACTTTGTCGCTGTCTCCCGCGTTTGCGAGGTAGCGCAAGGAAACAGACGAAAGAAATGGCCCAACCCCCCCCCATACACATGTACATACACACGTCCACACACGCAAATATACATACCTACACCGCTTTCCATGGTTTACCCCGGACGCTTCACATGCCTTGGTTCAATCCACTGACAGCACGTCAACCCCTGTATACCACATCGCTCCAATTCACTCTATTCCTTGCCCTCCTTTCACCCTCCTGCATGTTCAGGCCCCGATCACACAAAATCTTTTTCACTCCATCTTTCCACCTCCAATTTGGTCTCCCTCTTCTCCTCGTTCCCTCCACCTCCGACACATATATCCTCTTGGTCAATCTTTCCTCACTCATTCTCTCCATGTGCCCAAACCATTTCAAAACACCCTCTTCTGCTCTCTCAACCACGCTCTTTTTATTTCCACACATCTCTCTTACCCTTACGTTACTTACTCGATCAAACCACCTCACACCACACATTGTCCTCAAACATCTCATTTCCAGCACATCCATCCTCCTGCGCACAACTCTATCCATAGCCCACGCCTCGCAACCATACAGCATTGTTGGAACCACTATTCCTTCAAACATACCCATTTTTGCTTTCCGAGATAATGTTCTCGACTTCCACACATTTTTCAAGGCTCCCAAAATTTTCGCCCCCTCCCCCACCCTATGATCCACTTCCGCTTCCATGGTTCCATCCGCTGACAGATCCACTCCCAGATATCTAAAACACTTCACTTCCTCCAGTTTTTCTCCATTCAAACTCACCTCCCAATTGACTTGACCCTCAACCCTACTGTACCTAATAACCTTGCTCTTATTCACATTTACTCTTAACTTTCTTCTTCCACACACTTTACCAAACTCAGTCACCAGCTTCTGCAGTTTCTCACATGAATCAGCCACCAGCGCTGTATCATCAGCGAACAACAACTGACTCACTTCCCAAGCTCTCTCATCCCCCACAGACTTCATACTTGCCTCATAATGAATCTAAAAATTACTAGGACTTTCAAAAAGCATTCGATAAAGTACTGCACAAGACATTGCTATACAAAGTACCATCGCATGACATAGGAAACGAGCTACGTGACTGGCTCACACAACAGAGAACAAAGTTCAGTTCTTAAGGGCGGGCGTCACATAGGCTAAATGTGACGAGTGGCATACCACAGGGGTCGTTCCTTGGCCCCTTAGTCTTTTCAAATCAATGATCTAGAACTGAGTCTGAAAATGAAGATCTTTAGACATGCGAATGACATAAAACTAGAAGCTAGAGCTGTTGATAGGCAAGACTGAGTGTATATAAATCAAAACGATCTAAACAAATGAATAGTGTAAGCGGATACAAAAATGGCAGATGAGACTTAAATCCTGACGAATGTAGAGTTTTGCACTGAACACGATTATCAAATATCCTTAGACTGTCTAACTAAAGGCATTCAAAGAATGATCTTGGACTTCTTGTTGGTAAAAATCTGAAGTGTACTTAATGTCTAAAAGCTGTTAAGAAAAGAAGGGACCAGGAAAACTCTGATGCGTTCAAGTTGGTCTCCACCTTGAGTATGCAGTCTAATTCTGGTCCCTCCCAAAAAAAAATAGGAGCAAAATGAAGTACAGCTGGAACAAGTACAAAGATGGCAACAAAAGTTGAGTCCAGCTCTAAGATATCTAAGAAGATTGGATGTCTTATAACAAGCGTAGATCTCGCGGTGCCGTGATACAAATTTTCGAAATTTTTAACAAATTCGACAACATGTTTCACAAAAATCTTTTCTGAGATACAAGAAAATACAGTTACTTTGACAAATGAAATAAAGTAATCAAAGCTATGACATGCATCACTGACATGGTAAATATTTTATGCAAGCGCGTGCATTGAGCACTGGGATAAGTTAACGTCAAATTCTGTTAATACAGAGAGTGAAAATGTTTCCAAAAGCTGATTAAAGAAATTTCTCATCTGTTCAGGTGACTACTGAACAAAAATGAAGGAAAAAATGCTAATATTCATCTATTCCTTTTCTCTTATTCCAGATCCAAGAACATATATATTGCAGACCAGCAGACGGCGTGACAGTGAAGCGAGATTTTATAGCTGAATTTCACTTCTTCGTTCTATCCTGTTAAATTCCACACAGGTTTACCTCCACAACACTCATGCTATTTCCTTTTCCCTGCTTGCTGCTGTTGCTGTAGGAGTGGAGTGTGGGGACGGAAGCCTTCATACTGTCCCATCCTTACCTCATCTACTTAGAAAACAAAGAGGAACAGGGAAAGTTCAAACCACATGACATACACAAAAGACAACAAGGATCTTTATTATCTTTCTTTCCCATTTTCGACAATATGAATACTTTCTCCGTTTTCGTAGAAACGAAAAGTTCTTGCACACACACACACACACACACACACACACACACACACACACACACACACACACACAAACACACAAAGAAGGTAAAATGAGAGAAAAAAATGATCACACTCACAAATTACACGAAAAAGAGAAAGGAAAAATTCGAAATAGACCAGTATAAACTAACAAAGCAAAGCACGGCAACATATTTTCTCACCCCACAAGCACAGACGGGTCTAAACGGGTTAAGGAATTCGTGTTATTAAAGACTTTCGTTTTGTGACTTGATTGGCTGGGTCGCTGAACGAACGATCCACGCGCGAGGGGTTTACTGGAGAGAGAGAGAGAGAGAGAGAGAGAGAGAGAGAGAGAGAGAGAGAGAGAGAGAGAGAGAGAGAGAGAGAGAGTTAGAGAGTGGACAAGACTTTATTACCAGTGATGAAAGTGGCCCAGGTCACACTACCAGAACACGATAAGAGGAGAAGAAAAAATACACCAAGAGGTTTCCAATCATATTAATGAATTCACCTTAAGGTTTACAATCATGTTAATGACTTCACCACAAGGTATACAGTCGCATTAATGATCTCATCATGAGGTTTACAGTCCTATTAATGACCTCACTATAAGGTTTACAATCATATGAATGACCTCAATACAAGGATTACGGGGCTAGACAATATGTTCCGGCCCCTACCCTTGGTACGGCATATCGTGAGCATGTTGATCAGGGAATATAGCAATGCTAATGATATCTTAAAACCTAGAAGAAAAAAAGAACATTTTTCGCTTTCACACACAACGCAACAACCCAATGCAAATTACCTCGCAACCCCAACTTTTCAACTGTGCAATGCGACTGAATACAACGCTGGGTTCTAACGAGGATGTATGTGATACTGGAGGAGATCTGAAAGCCATTGACTAATGTGGTACAATTAGAAAGACTCGCAGATTCTACAGAGAAAATGAACTGTAAATTTATCGGGTAAGTAAAGAGGTGCAAATAATGTTGCTCATGGGCTCGAGGCAAAATATCTATCAAGTCATTGCTCAAAACGTATCTTAAGGCATGGCTCTCAACTATTCTGACTCGTAAATGGTTCCATTTGTTAACAATTCAGTTGAAGAAAAAGTACTTCGACTCACTTCAGGTAAATGTTTGCCTCGGAGTTTATTCCAGGGATATCAGACGAATCTATCATTGAGTAGTTCGTGAGATCAAAATCATTGAAACCTTCAATGGTTTTAAATACTTGTATTAGATCACCTCTTAACATTCTCTTTCTCAAGCATGAAAGATTCAATTCTTTTATTCTCCTCTCATAGGATTTGATTCTCCGGCCAGTGATCACCTTGGTAGCTTGCGTCTGTACTCTCCGCATTCTGTCTATGCCTTTCCTCAAGTAGGGTGACCAAATTGGGCCACAATATTCCAGATGGGGACGCACGAATGAGTTGTATAGAGCGAGAATAATTTCCCGAGACTTAGATTCGAAAGCTCTACCAAAGATTCCAATAATGTATTTCGACTATTTTTCTGTTGCTTCTGTGCGCTGTTTACTAGTCTTTTCTTCATCTACCTTTTACAGCTCAATAGAATTCATATTACAGTTTGCCTTTTCATCTTTTACTATCAATATATACAACTTTGCACTTATCCATATCAAAATGCATTTGCCACCTGTTAAACCCAATCCATTAATTTGACTAAGTATCAATATGCAGATGTTCAGTTTCTGTTGTGGATTTATCTCTTAAATTAGTTATCGTTCTCGAATTGAGATATCGTACAATGCAGCCTATTATCAATATCATTATCATACTTATGAGAAAGAGAACTGGTTCCAAGAGTGATACTTGCGGCACACCACTTGTCATGTCTCACCTTTTAGAGACTTGAACACGAATCACAACTCAGTTTACAGCCAGTCAGCCGTACGTGTGTCCATGATATACTGTTCACTTGTTAGTAACACTTCATGATAAATCTTATTGAATGTTATTTGATATTGTAAACAGATGATATCAAATGTTTTACATGTTGACTATTTCACAAATCAAGCAAAGATTTGTCAAAATATGAGGGATGACGTCGAAAGCTACGCCGAGACACGTTCATCAAGTGAATGCATCCAAATGGTTTACAAGCTTATCCCGAAGGCAAAGAATATATCGGATTATCAAAACCTCATGAAGATGAAAGCAAAGAATATCTAAAGTAATTAAACTGACGAGCCCAAGTGATTGAAAACTTCCAGTTCAGCTTTTCATTTTCTCTTGTTATATGAAGGTCACGCTCTGCACTTACTACCTCCCTGGGCCCGGCCAGCAGCGAGGATGGTCTCCCGGGTGTCGATCCGTCGAGGGGAATTTATCGTCTTCGCTCGGCCGACTCCCGCCCCGAAAATGATGGGTTGCCAAACACCGCCGGACAAACTAATTTGTCGGATTGCCAAGACGCAAACAAGTCGTCGGCTACCTTTATTAACCTCTGCGGCCACCAATTTCGCCTCGAAGTGGGAGGAAATTTATGCCTCGAGTGGGCAAAAATATGGCCCGTGTGTGACTCTAATTTCTAAGTATAGCTAATGATACGTAACTAGAATTGAAAACATTGAGAATCTTAACTTCTTTCGTAATACCTCTATATATTAGCAAGCCCTATGCCCCGATATATTCGAAGCTACATATAACCTGAATTCATATTTAAAGAGAATATTAGATTATATGTAATAATGACTTTTTTTTTTAAAAGCTCATCCCAGCAATAACGAAAAAGATACAACACTATTGAACTGCATGGCAGATAAAGTCATAAATTCTGTAACTCATAAATATTCCTGCACTCTGCCATATCATTTCAAAGGCTCTCCACAATAATCGATAAACAAGTGAACAGTCAATCCAACAGGTAGATAGAATCAGCTGAAGACTGTCATTAACTTTATTGCAATTTCGGTTAATATTATATGCTTAATTGTCTTTCCCGCCACAGCAAGGTAGCGTCTGGAACACATGAACGATGGTCACTTTTGCACATCTTCATTCTCTACTTGTAATGTATAGTGCGCGGAAACCAAAGCCTACCATCCCCATTCAAAAGCCAGAGACTAATCTGTGGTTTACCATGACCACTTCACATGACATGGTTTAGCTCAATGACAGTGCGTTACCCAAGTGGTTTTAACATATGGACTTCCCTCACCCTCCTGTATGTTCAAACCTTGAAATATATATTATATATATATATATATATATATATATATATATATATATATATATATATATATATATATATATATATATATATTTTCAAACTATTCTCCATTTCCCGCGATAGCGAGGTAGCGTTAAGAACAGAGGACTGGGCCTTTGAGGGAATATCCTCACCTGGCCCTCTTCTCTGTTCCTTCTTTTGGAAAATTAAAAAAAAAAAAAAAAACGAGAGGGGAGGATTTCCAGCCCCCCGCTCCCTTCCCTTTTAGTCGCCTTCTACGACACGCAGGGAATACGTGGGAAGTATTCTTTCTCCCCTATCCCCAGGGGATACCAATTATTCCCTCAACTGCCACATTATATATATATATATATATATATATATATATATATATATATATATATATATATATATACATATATATATATATATATATATATATATATCTCAAATGTTTTACATGTTGACTATTTCACAAATTAAGCAAAGAGCAAGAGAAAATGAAAAACTGAACTGGAAGTTTTCAATCACTTGGGCTCGTCAATTTAATTACTTTAGATATTCTTTGCTTTCATCTTCATGAGGTTTTGATAATCCGATATATATATATATATATATATATATATATATATATATATATATATAGAGGTGTTACCGCGCTCTTCCTGCAAGAGGTTACACCACGAGTGAAAAGTCACTTTTGACGAGGCTGTATCGTTGCGAGTACATTCTCGTCAAAGAACTTTGCACTCTTATGAGCCTACATTTCCCTCCTACCGGAAACAATGCATCCTTGGGCTGCAGGAATCTTTGGAAAGGTTCTTGGTAACGCTGAAACTCTTGCAGAGTTATTGGCTCTGTCTTAATTATCAACAACACACACGATATACATACATATATCTTTTCTTTCTTTCAAACTATTCGCCATTTCCCGCATTAGCGAGGTAGCGTTAAGAACAGAGGACTGGGCCTTAAGGGAATACCCTCACCTGGCCCAATTCTCTGTTCCTTCTTTTGGAAAATTAAAAAAAAAACGAGAGGGGAGGATTTCCAGCCCCCCGCTCCCTCCCCTTTTAGTCGCCTTCTACGACACGCAGGGAATACGTGGGAAGTATTCTTTCTCCCCTATCCCCAGGGATAATATATATATATATATATATATATATATATATATATATATATATATATATATATATATATATACACACACACCAGGGCCTAATAGTGTACACCACACACACACACAAACACACACACACACACACACACACACACACACACACACACACACACACCAAGACCTAATAGTGTACACCACACACACACACACACACGCACACACACACACCAGGACCTAATAGTGTACACACACACACACCCGTGACGCCTCGCCTCATAGCTTAATGAAAAGCGCTGCATTTGTCCCCAAGCTCCCCACTCTTGCTTTGGGGGGAACGAGGGGAGGAGGTGGGTGGATGATAGGTTAGGTTTGCTATAAAACAAGAGATCTGGAAACGATTCATTCCCTCTTATTTATCCCTAGCCCGATACTCACAGAGATTCAGGTCAAGTATTCAGAAAAATAAAATGAGTTTAATTTCACTTTTAATGAGACTTGGCTGAATTTTGTATTCGCTCTCCTTAAACTCATTAACCGAGTAATTGCTGTTTGTATTTTCATCCTGCATGCCCATGGAAATGTATTTACCGGGACGCGGGCCTCTCATTCACTCCGCAAGCAAGGAATATATATATATTCATTATCTGTCACAAGCAATTAGCGAAGGACGTGCATAAATTTGTCGTATGTGTTTATGCAAATAGAATTTGCGTCATGTTAAATTGTTTAAGTCAACATGTAACCAGTGTTAACCAATTATAAAGAAAATATATATATATATATATATATATATATATATATATATATATATATATATATATATATATATATATATATATATATCCCTGGGGGCAGGGGAGAAAAGAGAAAGAATACTACCTTCGTATTCCCAGTGTGCTGTGGGAGACAACAAATGGGACGAAAGCAAGGGAGCATGGACTCTCCCCTTTCTTATATTTCGAAATCTAAAAGTGGGAACTGGAGAAGCAGCCAAACGAGAAGTACTCACCCTCCTCGAAGGCTTAGGCTGCGGTGCCTGTATGTGCGTGGATGATGAGAAAGGAGAGAGAGAGGTAGTATGTTTAAGATGATCTTAGATGCTCTGGCTCGAAAGCAAACTCAGGTGGAGGATTGCAGAATGTAAAGTCAGGGGTTAGTTCTGAGGTCGAGAGGAAGGTAGTGGTAGAATGGCGTGAGCTTGGAAACGAGGCTTGTTTGCGGAAATACAAATGGAGATTGGGGAAAGATTGGGGGTGGGGTGAGTGAGTGAGTGAGTGAGTGTAAACGAAACTAGGGAGCGTGAGATGAGTAGATGGTATCCTAGGGTTGCAATAGCAATGGCTGGGTGAGGTGTGCGACATACTGGAGATGGGATACGGGCATGTGAGAAAGAATGATGAATGGTAGGATAAGGACGTTAAGCTGCTGGTGAAAGAGAAGGTGGGTGCAAATGTGTCACCTGAAGAGAAGGAGAGCGAGTGATTTTCAGAAATACATGAGGAAGTAGTGAGAGGTCAAGAGGAAGGTGCTAGAGTTCAAAAAGAGGGCAAATGAGAGTTGGGGTGAGAGTGTACTGTCAAATTCCAAGAAGATTAAGGTACTGATTAAGGAGGTGAAGGGTGCCAGGAGCAAGAGAACAAATGGGAGAGCATCAGTGAAGGTAGAAGAGGAGAATGTGGTTACAAACCTCTGTAATGTCTCCTGCGAATTTTCTCTCTTTCATCAACGATTTCCTCTCTTCCACAAGTCCCCAAATGCACTTATACGCTGATGACTCAACACTGCATTCCTCCACATCCTTCAGTTATGCTCCTCTCACTCGATTTGTATCTTGTCCTGACACAACATCCTCAATAAACTCAGACTTGGACAGGATATTACATTTGGTTAGACGAAATCTGGTTAAGTTTAGTGTTTCCTGGTCTAATTTTCCAGCCATCTCTCAATCGAAAATTCCTCACAGTTTTTCCTCTCATTCTTGACTGTTTCTGTAATTATACCTCTTGACTCCATGAACATAAGTGATACATTTGTAACATCCACACTATCTGTACAACCTCACATTACAGGAATAGCTGAGACCCCCCCCTCAAAGAAACTGGGAGTTCTGTTTAGATGTCGAAAGTTCTTTTCTTCTGAACAGTTAGTTACTCCGTTTATACAAAGGATTAATTCATCCTTGTCCAGGATGGCTCTATGACCCAGTCCAATTCAAAAGACAGGTTTCTCACTTCCTTCAAATTTCGTAGATGCTTTCCCTTTCATTAACCTCTCTACATTTCAATTAAGGCCCGGCCTTGATGTGGACACAGTAGAGGGAAAGAGGAGATAAAATGAGAATTTTCGAAACCTGTTGAATGTCTCAGATGACAGGGCGCTAATTTTTTTTGGGGTGCTTGGGAAATGGAAGTACGCGAGTCATGGCGAATGATACGCTGAAAAAAAGAGAGGAAATGATGAAAACCTCGCGTAAGACGAAGTGTGACAAAGCGGCTGGTATGGATGGGAGAACAGTCGAAATTTCTTAAGACAGGGAGTGACCGTGTTTCTGAATGGCTAGTCTCAGGACTTTCATTTTATATCTGTCTCAAGGTGAAATCTCTGGGGATTGGCTGAATGCCTGTATATTGTCAGGCCACAGAGGTCAATTTCGGAAACCAAGAGGTCTGCCTCATGTTGTAAGGCAGAAGGATATAAAGAGAATCTACGACAGTAAAAGTGGAGGTTTCGTTTTGAGTCTAATGATAAAGAACAGGTCAGAGATAATGTCTCTTCTCTCTCCAAAGTGTCCCAGTATAACCTGCTTGTCTGGAGACTAAACCTTCGAACATTAGTAGGGAAAAAGGGGACGAAATATACACTTTGCTGGTGATGCCAAACACTTCATGGAAGCAAGCTAGTCTCCAAACGGTAGATAAATAACACTCATTATTAATAGTTCGTAACACTGGGAAAGTTAATGAAACATTCATCGCAATATATGTCATTTTTCTGTTATGATAAACTTCTTTTCTTCTCGTTATTCGCCAGCAGGTTTACTCCCTGATCACTCTCTCGCTGTTGGGATCTACCTTCTGTACTGGAACGTATGATAATCATAAGCCTTTTGTTAGTAAAGAAGACAACAGTTGTGTCCATCAACCACTGACCATGCTCGAGAAATGCCGCGACGTCGTCGATCTTAGCCACGGATGGACGTCTGGAGGCTGGGTTTTGCCCAAGTGCCTTTAAAGAGCTCCAGCGACGGTGAGGACTTCGAAGTATTATCTTATCGGTCTTATCGATTTCTCGAGTCTGAGATAATAAATACTTAGGTTGGCGTCTCCAGGAAAAGAAAGGTTAGTGGCGGCGGAGGTTGAGAGAGTGTATCGCTCCAAGCTGGCTGGCTGGCTGGCTGGCGGGCACTGAAGTTAATCTGGTGGACGCTGGAGACGAGCCCCGTTCATCTACTCGCGACACTCCAAGCTGGAGAGAGAGGGTAGGTGGGAGACAGCGAGTGTATGTGTGTGTGTGTGTGTGTGTGTGAGAGAGAGAGAGAGAGAGAGAGAGAGAGAGAGTGTTCCCCCCACCCCCTCGTAAGCCTTACTAGAGACCGCTACGTGCGTCGGTGTAATACGAAACCTGAGGAAACAGAAAATGGGATCGCTTTATCGAAAAGTACCGACAGCCATATCATCACATCATAAGAATGTTATATGATGTTGTATATCTTGGATGGAGCACTAGTGATCTCTGTAGTGAGACGTGAGACTCTGACTGTCTATCTAGGTTCAATGAAAAACCTGTCTATCGGTCCAGAATTTCTGAGGACAGATATTTGTGTTTTGTAACTTTCCTCTGAATGTATTTTACTCTAGTCTGTACATCATAAACTGCCTCTCTTACTCACATCAGTCATTAAGATCATGTTAATCGTATCGAGTTCAATACATTTTGACAATAGTATTATCTTATGATAATGATACCTGATACCTTGAGCTCATGATTTCAAAAAAAAAAGAAGTAATAAGCTTAAATGTAAAGGCGGAAAATAAGCTGATTTCTGTCATTTCAGAGACAAAAACTGCATGAAAACAAAACAGCACGTCATTAGCAGACAACAGAAGCTTCGGTCTTTAGCGTACTGCCATTCACATCAACTTCATAGGATATGGTATAACCCACGTAATAGAGTTAACAATATAATGAACATTGTTTAAATTACGAAAACACGGTTCATTTCCACGGTCAACCTAGCTGTTCATCCTCCTCTAGGGTTAGTCGATAAAGTGTGTGCTTGGCTGAAGGTAGGATATATATATATATATATATATATATATATATATATATATATATATATATATACTTTGAGTAGGGCATTCAGCTCACCGTGGCGTCTCAGACAACATGAACAAATGTACCGGCTGTGTTCAAGAGAGATCATCGGGAACATTCGATTGGTCTATCATCTTGTAGACTACGTTGCAGAGTGAGAGTCCAGATGTCAGCTGAACCGAGTATATTACTGATAAATGGCTTGGGAGATCTTCAGACTGTAGGGTACAAGAAATTCACTGAATTTCTCATTTGGGGAGAGAATGTGGGGCGTCCAAGTGTTTGACCTTATCTCTCACTAAAGGTCATTGATAAGTTGTTTCTGGACCACATCGTCGTCCCCACACATCCCATACCAACCTCTGAGTTAGGTGGACACAACGCACCAAGCTGAGGGCACAGTTCCTACGGCTCGGTTTTAAGCTGAAGAATAACATTATATGAAGGTTTTCAAAAGGCCTAAGCTGCTATTTGTTTCTAGTCCTCTATAAGGGTGAAACATACGAGTGTTCATTGAGGCTGTGTGGACCTACGTTAAGATAGTTGAAAGGGATCCGAGACGAATAAAACTTCAGACTTAGAATTCAAGACGTGTATCTAACACTACTGAAATTATCTTGCGCACTATTTTGGGTTTGAAAATGATACTGTCTTCATGATGTCTTGGAAGATGTGGTTAGCTTTTTCTCTGCTATCTTACTAAAACTAATAAATTGTCTGTTGAACAAAAAAACCTGAAATCTATTCTGTGAGTACGACTGTCGGGGGCAACGTTTCATTAAAATGCCAACCTCTGCCAACAGCATCTGTGTAGCACGGGGCTATCAGTGTTAGTATTTTGACTTTAGGTTTCTCAAACGAGGAAGCTACTTTTACTATGAATGTCTCATGTTAGAAAAAGAAGGAATGTACAAGAATACACCACCGTAGAACCATGCAAATGTAAAGACTATATAGATACATATATATATATATATATATATATATATATATATATATATATATATATATATATATATATATATATATAGATGATTATTATCGAAAGTCCTTCGTCAGGAGAAGAGCTAGAGAGACTTCTGTCGGCTGGCAAGTATGAATGTAGTTTTCAAGGAGATACTCATCGAGCAGTTCACATTCGGAATTATGGCCAAAACTAGAGTATTTAACACTGGGTTTGGTCATGGCACTTAATGAAGCCCTCACAAATAATAGAGAAGGTTTAGAGGAAAGCGACAAAGCTGGTACCAGAGCTATGAGAACTAAGCTAATGGAAAAGGTTGAGAGGCCTTAAATGCATCATCCATGGAAGAAAGAAGAGTAAGGAGTGATTTGATCAAATCTCTCTCTCTCTCTCTCTCTCTCTCTCTCTCTCTCTCTCTCTCTCTCTCTCTGTATAAAGACATCTGAAGTTTCTCAGTATCATGCCAGAAACAAGATATGAATAGAAATGGTCGTAAAGTCATCTCGATGTGTGACAAACGCTGGTGAAGGTGCGTGGAAGTGGTGGAACTGTGTGGCAATGGAAGCCTCGCGTGGATTCCAGCACGGAAGAATGATACTCCAGGTATATGCAAATTACTGAGCATTGGGGTGGAGGAGGGAAGATGCAGTATACCACGATAACTCAGGAAGGGGAGCTAGAATTTACCAGCATTGGGAAGATAGGAAAGTATATATATATATATATATATACATTGCATTTATGGATCTGGAGAGAGAGATTATAATAGGGTTGATAGGGATGTTATGTGGAAGACTGTTCGAGTAGGAAAGCTGCTGGAAGTTAGAAGTCTTCACTGAGGGACTGAGACACGTGTGCGAGGCGGATGAAAGAACACTGATTGGTTCCATGTGAAGCTGTGTCTGCGTCAAAGGTGTGTGTGTGTGTGATGTCACTATGGTGTTGAATCTCTTAACAGATGGGGTGGTGAGGGAGGTATATGCATGGGTCTTGGAAAGAGGGGCAGGTATGCAGTCTGATAGGGATGGGATGGCCTGGGAAGTGAATCAGTTTCATTTCGCAAATGACACGGTTTAGGTGACAGAATGGAATGAAAAACTGAAAAAGTTCGTGTATAAATGGAGTGACTTGAGTTAAACGAACAGCTATAAGGTTATAGGGTTTAGTGATCGAAAGAGACAGGTTGGTATGACTGTGTTTAAACAGAAAGCACCTGGAGGAAGTGGAGTCATCAGGAACCTCGAAGTGGACATGTCAGCAGATGTAACTATAGGAGCGGATGTGAATCATAGGGTGTGGGATTGGACAAAGATCGTGTATGCATTCAAAAATGGGGGAAACGTGGCCACGCTCTATGAGGGCAATGATTGGTATATTTGATGGTAATTCATTACAGACGGTGTTGTGTGGATGCGAGTCGAGGCCACACTGAGGAGGATGGACGTATTGCAAAGGAAATACACGAGGACAGTATGTGGTGTGAGGAGGGTTGACTGAGTAAGAATGGTAAGAAAGAGATGGTGTAGTAGTAAGTGGAGCGTGGGTGAGAGAGCTGAATGGGATGCGCTGGAATGGTTTGGACATATGGAGAGGATGAGCGAAGGGAGGTTGACAAGGAGGATATACGACAGAAGTGAAGGAAACAAGGACAAGGGGGAGACTGAGGACAAGATGGAAAAACTGAATGCAAGATACTTTGAGTTACTTGGACCTAAAGCTGCAGGAAGGTGTGGGGTATGTATTTAGATAAAATGATTTGGAGCAATATGGTATACATTGGGCGACGTGATGCCAACGTGCTGAACCAGGATATATCAATAGGGATCAGGGAAAAGCAGAGGGAGGTTTCTGGGGCTTTGCTGTCGACAAGGGGCTCTGGATTCCATGCATTATAAGTGAGAGTTAAAGAGTGGATGTATGGGAATTATCCCATTTTTCGTCTGATTCTGGCACTCTAAACCTTTTTCACTCCCTCCTTCCAAGTGCAATCTGGTCTCCATTCCCCTTGTTCCATCCTCTTCTGACACATATATCCTCTGTGTAAACCTTTCATTACTCATTCTCTCCATATGTCCAAACCATTTTAACACTCCCTCTTCTGCTCTCTCAGCTGCACTCTATATAATACCACACATCTCTCTTACCATTCCATGACTTAGTCGATCGAACCGCATTCACACCACATATTGTCCTCAAACCTTCCATTTCCAAAACAGAAAAACTTTGCCCACTCAACCTTCTCACCCATACTTAGCTCTCACAGGATTTACTTCGACTAAACTCACTCATCTTCACACTAAGAATGCAACAAGACTTCTGGCTTGCTCTACTGCAGTGTCCCTAATGCATAATTACGAGCATGCTTCAGGCGAGTGTAACAGATCCAGCAGCCGGGTATTTGAGCTGGCTAATTTCACCCTGCATATTTCAGATACTGAAAGTAATGTATTTCAAAAAGGAAATCGTTATTTCTATCTCTCTCTCTCTCTCTCTTGGCATATATATATATATATATATATATATATATATATATATATATATATATATATATATGTTATGCTTGTGAGTTAGGAGAGTTTCTGGGTAGCGATGTCAGTAATGCTGGGTCGTTGACAGAGACGAAAATTAATGATCCTCAACATCACGTGGTCAGTACCTGACCGTCACTGAGGCTCATGCCAAGATATATGACTTATTACTGCCTCTTGCTTCCTCTCCACACCAAGAATTCATTATATATATATATATATATATATATATATATATATATATATATTTTTTTTTTTTTTTTTTTTTTTCATACTATTCGCTATTTCCCGCGATAGCGAGGTAGCGTTAAGAACAGAGGACTGGGCCTTGGAGGGAATATCCTCACCTGGCCCTCATCTCTGTTCCTTCTTTTGGAAAATTAAAAAAAAAAAAAAACGAGAGGGGAGGATTTCCAGCCCCCCGCTCCCTTCCCTTTTAGTCGCCTTCTACGACACGCAGGGAATACGTGAGAAGTATTCTTTCTCCCCTATCCCCATATATATATATATATATATATATATATATATATATATATATATATATATATATATATATATATATATACATATAAAAATCATGAAATATAACTGTATATCTTTATATGTGTGTGTGTGTGTGTGTGTGTGTGTGTGTGTGTGTGTGTGTGTGTGTAAGGAGGGAGAATGGCAATGGAAACCTTATGTTCTTCCTTCAGAAATTCTCTCAGTAAGTCGTCACACATTTCATCATCATTATCTATTGCGTTCCGTCGTTCAAACAGTGGTCCTAAGCCTAGATGCTCGCCAGGCAAGTCTACTGAGGTAAGAACGGCCAACAAAGCGACAGACAAGACCGTGTGTGTGGGAGAGAAATCATGAAGGAAAATGGTCAAAAACCCATAGTGTTGCAGAGGACCATGCAGGGAAACACTCGTACACACGGTATAACAGCTAACACAACAAGATATACTGATGATCCATGTCAGTGAGTTCAGAGGCAGTATATACATCATGTCCTCCATATGAAAGCTGTGAGGCAGGAGGTAAAGATGATACATATGCAGTTGGCTCCTTAATAAACAGACACTCCTCCACTGCCACACATGTCTGTTCCTCAACTTTCATATAATGAAAGATGTTCTGAAGCTAGAAAGTATAATATAAATTTCAATACTTCAAGACAATCAGTTTATAATATGAGTGCCTTCTTCATGTACTGAGACATAAGGCATGATTATGCGTTGGTTCGAAAATAGTTTAAGGGCGAACGTGATCAAGTGGGAACGTGAGAAGGTATTTCTTCCTGGACAGAACTGTGGATTCGAGCAACAAGCAAAACCGAGAGGAAGCAAAAGACAGAGTCACACGAGTAGATCCAAAAGTCTATACGATACGGCAAGGATAGAGAGGCGAGTTGAGGTAACATACCACTTGTCTGCAGTTTCAAACCATGCACACTCCTCAACTGTAAGGAGCAGTGCCTGATGTATCGTCCGGGTTATAACTAGCCATCTAGGAACATCAGTTGATCATCCCCCAATCTCTTACTTAAATATTGGGAAAAGATTATCATGTTGAGGAGTAAATGAAGCACCTCTGTTGGTGAGTTAAAGAAGTCTCTCTGTTGGTGAGTTGATGAAGTGTCTCTGTTGGTGAGTTGATGAAGTGTCTCTGTTGGTGAGTTGATGAAGTATCTTTGTTGGTGTGAGGTGGTGAAGTATCTCTTTTGGTGAGCTGAGGAAGTATCTCTGTTGGTGAGTTATGAAGTACCTCTGTTAGTGAGTCAGTGAACTAACTCTGTTGGTGAGTAAGTGAACTTCCTCTGACCTGAGGATGTTACCCATCTCTGATCTACATCACTCAAGGAGCATGAGGACCTCGCTGGGGTATTTCATTTAACACGAGATGGCCATCCATCCGTCTTCTTGACACCCCTCTCCCTTCTAGGGATGATCTCAATCAATACAGGGATGACCTGGGATCTGAAGCGACAGATTGTGTGTAGCGGTGGTGTGACTGGAGACGCTGGACTCCCTCGCAGAAATGTAAAAACGTTGGAAGCAATTTTGTAAATGTGGACGCTCGTGTTTCACTTTAACACACAGTGAGGACGTGTATGAGTAATGAGAAAGATAGATAGATGGGAAATATATGAATAGATACATACTGAGAGAGAAAGAGAGAGAGAGAGAGAGAGAGAGAGAGAGAGAGAGAGAGAGAGAGAGAGAGAGAGAGAGAGAGAGAGAGAGATTCGTTTTGGGCACAAATTCATCCCAGATGTGTATTACGTTTAACGAATCAAATACGAATACATTAAGAACAAATCGTGTCCCTGGTCGGCGTAACGGTGTAACAGCAGAAGCAAAAAATCACATAGATGCCTTCACTGCGAATGGTGTCAAATTTTTCCTTAAAAGATGGTGGCTTTCTACAGTCATGCCAGTGTGTCGTTGCACAACTCACTCTCTCCTCTCCTGTACCACACCTTGCCTCTCCCGACTCTCGCGTGACCTCTGGAGCAATTGATCTACGTGTTTTCGAAAAGGGTGGCATTAATTGGTGTGTAAATAATGTCCATGTGTGGCCTTGGTACCATGTATCATGCAAGGCTATCTGGGGCTGGCTGACTGCTGTAGGTGTGTGGTGTGCAGTGGCTGTTGGTGGCGTATGGCGATATGTTCTAGTTTTGGTGATGGTGGAATGGTACAACGTAGTATATGACGAATGATCTACGGTGTATGACGAAGTCTGTTGTAAGACACTCTCTGTATATAGGTGGCAACTGGTCACTTGTTCTATGAATGATGCGATACATGACAAAGTATCCCCCGTGTATGATGTTGACTAAAAGATACGGTGATCAGTGACTCTCGCTTACACAACAGCTGCTGCAAACGACCCTGCTAGATCTTAATAATTCTGTTCTTCATCCGCGTAAGACTGTCTTTTTCAGCCTCCGTCCTATAATACCATGTAAATGGATTTGTATTTCACGTGCGCACTTGTGTTTTGTGTTGCATGTCCTCTCCATCCGTGCAGGGAGCAAGTATGGCATCAGACAACACATTGAAAACACTGACCAAGAGGTGGAGATACAGATGCACCGAGAATTATTGTGTTGTAAACACAGAACCCTTCTCGAATTTGAAATATAGGGACATCAAAGAGCTTCAGTTGGAGGGACGTTGTTTACAGATTGCGTGGCATCAACAAACACGCACTGA
Source organism: Panulirus ornatus (assembly GCF_036320965.1). Taxonomy (NCBI): domain Eukaryota; kingdom Metazoa; phylum Arthropoda; class Malacostraca; order Decapoda; family Palinuridae; genus Panulirus; species Panulirus ornatus. The sequence goes on along the minus strand of NC_092243.1, from coordinate 12,415,210 downwards.
AACGTTTCAAAACGTTAGAAGCATGTTTGTTTTTCTTCCCATTCCTTCTATGAAACATTTGAAGCAGGCAGTTTCTCTCTTACATTGAAGCAATCGAAAGTATGCTTTTTTCTTTCTTCTTTTGAATCATATGAAGCATTCTGTTTTTTGCCTTCTTTCTTCCTTTGAAGTATCTAGAATATGTTTTTCCCTTCTCCATCGAATCGTTAAAAAAAATGTTGCTTTCTTCCTTCCTTTGAAGCATCTGGTGCGTATCTTTTCTATCTTCTTTTGAATCATTTGAGGCAAGTTTTTTTTCAATACTGTTTTCAAAGTGTCTGAAGAATGTACTCTTTACTGTTTTCGAAGAATTTGAAGCAGATTATCCGAGCTAATTTAGAGATGCATAAAGCATGATTCTGGAAACATTAAAAGCATGTCTCCCCCTGACGCTTGTTATGGAATACTGAAATCTATTATTGGTCATCTCTACGCCACATACAACTTAATCAAATTCGAGGTTGGAAGGGGGCCAAGTGAGGATATTCCTTCGAAGGCTCAGTCCTCTGTCCTTAACGTTACCTCTCTAATGCGGGAAATGGCGAATATGTATAAAACATATATATATATATATAATATATATATATATAAGATATATATATATATATATATATATATATATATATATATATATATATATATATATATATATATATATTTGAACTCCATGGGATTAGAGAAGGAGTACTTCCTGCGTACTCCTACGTGCCGTAGAAGGCGACTCAATGGGGTGGGAGCAGGGGACTGGAAATCCTCCTCTCCTGTATTACTATTCCAAAAGCAGGAACAGAGAAGAGGGCTCAGTAGGGATTTTCTCCCTCTAAGCAGTTATAGTACTGTATGACTAAATGATCTCATCAGAACACTGACTCACTCACAACAAAATGTCGAGATCACCGCAGGATTCCAGTGTCACCCTTTTAACTTCAGACGAGAGTCGAACCTGGACCGTACCATCACCCTGCAATGGTCAACCACTGCCACTAAACAAACCTTCCAGTCACACTGGATATCGCACATGACATCCACAAGTAAACAAATAAAATGCCCTGTGATCACTCACTGGTACCGGGTCTGGACAAGTAAAAGTGTCCCTTAACATCCACCACAAACATTTCATCCACTCCATCCTAAACTGTGCCTCACCTGCTGGGTCATCCAACCTGTCGATAGCAAGTATGACAAAGCTACAAGCCACACAAGAGAGGACACTCAGAATAACCACAAGCTGAAGAGCAACCACAAGCATTCAACTCAACCTTCATCGCGAAACAAACACTCCCTTTGCAGTCTAACTTCAATATGGTCGGTACTTATTTCTGTGTAAAACCTCTAGACCCATTTCCTCCAAGACACTTCAAAACCAGTTACAAATCCCAAATAGAAATAGAAAGACTTTGCTCCTGCCGCACACTTCAGCAACTTTTATACTCACATAACACTCCCTCCTCACCAAACACAACACTGATTAACATATCCACACCGAAATGACCCTCAGAGATGCACCAAACAACTGCCATCTCAAACCAGTTCTAGACTCCACTCCGCTTGCCATAAACCCATCTGGAACTAACCTCTCCAGAGATGAATGAGTTACCCTTCCTCGTCTCTGTTCTGGCTGCCATCCATCACTCCAACCTTACAAATACCGTCTCAGTATAGTACAACACGCCTCACGACCCTGATACAACTCCCACACAGATGATGCAGAAAATTTCTCCTTCAGCTGTCCTGTGTTCATCCCTGAGAGGCCCATGCACAGCATTTCAACCCTTTTTGAGATGTGATCCCACCCGGTGGACGTGGCCGACTTCCTTGTCGCTGCATGAGCCTTTAAAGAAATGACTCCAAGGCCAGGAAGATAATGTAAAGTACCATGATAGATGAATTTATCGCTAGTGCGATTCGTTTATATCTGCATTCATCTCGGGGAAGAAACTTCCAGCTTCTTTTTATGAATTAAGATAATCAAACTTAACAAATAATTTTCATTCATTATCTCTACCGTTCCATCAATACATTAGCCACGTAAACGCATCGATGTACCAGAAGATGGCGTCGGGATATACACGACCAGAGATTTAATCTCGCTGTGAAAGACGCCTCGACTCACATCGTCTTGCCTCCCCGCTGCCTGGCCGACCGTATAACTACACTGTTACGTCTCACATTATGGAGGTTTACGAGTTCGTGTATGGTAATTCAGGGGAGCAGTGCCTCCTGACGGCCAACGTGGCTATTGAGTCCGGGTTATGGATTCAGCAGTTTAACCTGTGATGTAAAACTTGCCATCTGGTATACGACCTCACTCACTCACAGCTGGGTTATGGACGTGTTACAGGGTGAGAGATTGAGTGTGTGTGTGTGTGTGTGTGTGTGTGTGTGTGTGTGTGTGTGTGTGTGTGTGAAGAGTGATGAGAGAGCAGAAGATGGTGCGTTGAAATGGTTTGGACATATGGAGAGAATGAGTGGGGAAAGATTGACAAAGAGGATATATGTGTGGAATGATGGAGTGAAAAATATTTTGAGTGATCGGGGACTGAACGTACAGGAGGGTGAGAGGCATGCAAGGAATAGAGTGAATTGGAACGATGTGGTATACCGGGGTCGACGTGTTATCAATGGACTGAAACAGGGCATGTGAAGCGCCTGGGGTAAACCATGGAAAGGTCTGTGGGGCCTGGATGTGGAAAGGAAGCTGTGGTTTCGGTGCACTACACATGACAGCTAGAGACTGAGTGTGAACGAAACTTTTTTTCCGTTTTCCTGGCGCTATCTCGCTAAAGCGGGGGGTAGCGATGCTGTTTCCTGTGGGGCGGGGTGGCTGCGCTCCTTTAAGCAACAGGAAAATGTAGCCTTTTTATGGAGTGAGAAGCTCTTTCACGAGCCGGGACATCCACTGATACAAGCGCGCTAGAAGGTGACTTCTTCACTAGTGGTGTAACATGGGGCAGGAGGAAAATCTCTCTCTCTCTCTCTCTCTCACACACGGCCAGGGTCTCTCTGTCTCATACGGCCAGGATCTCTCTGTCTCACACGGTCAGGGTCTCACTGTCTCACACGACCAGGGTCTCTCTGTCTCACACGACCAGGGTCTCTCTGTCTCATACGGCCAGGGTCTCTCTGTCTCACACGACCAGGGTCTCTCTGCCTCACACGACCAGGGTCTCTCTGTCTCATACGGCCAGGGTCTCTCTGTCTCACACGGCCAGGGTCTCTCTGTCTCACACGGCCAGGGTCTCCCTGCGTCACACGGCCAGGGTCTCTCTGCGTCACACGGCCAGGGTCTCTCCGTCCCTCATGACCAGAGTCTCTCTGCCCCACGCGGCCAGGCTCTCTCTCTCTCTCTCTCTCTCTCTCTCTCTCTCTCTCTCTCTCTCTCTCTCTCTCTCTCTCTCTCTCTCAGGTCTTCTACTTCATTTAAGGGAACTGCATTTCTTTATTTCTTTTTAGCAGTAGTAAAGCCAGACCACCTCGCTTGGACTCAGGTTTGTGTGATCTTTGTATCTGTATAACTCTCCTGCATTATTTACTCTCACCTTTTGCCATCCTACACTCAATGTCTCTTGGTGTTTCTTCACAAAGTGTCTCCTCTAAGTTCAGTTATTCTCACCACGCTCTTCTCACCGATATTGTTTCTCTTTGCCTTAAAACCTTTACAAATCTTCACACTCGCCTCCACAAGACAGTGAACAGACGTCCAAACCAGTTGCCCCTCTCAGCATATTTACATCTAAAAGTCTCACTTTTACACGCCTGTCAGTTCATGTATACGTATACAATCCAAAAATGCACGCTGACCATCTCTTCTACATACATACGTATACCTGTGTATGATCTCTTTCTAAACCAGGAATTCTCGAATGCCAGTCCTTTTTCAGCATACAACTTTACATGTTGTTCAGGAAATTCCATACATAATACTGAATACCCAATGCCTCCAAATTACTGACTGCGGTACTATTATCACCCATCACTAATACTTGGTCTCGTGCACCAAAGCTGTTGACACACTCACTCAGCTGCTCCCAAAAAACACTTAACCTCTCAGGATCTTTCTTCTCAGTCAAGTGTATGAACACTATTGATCACCCATCTCTCGCAGTCCATTTTTAGCCAAATTAATCTAGAATTTACATCCTTACACTCTTCCACACACTCCCACAACTTCTGCTTCAAGGGTTGTGCTTCTCCTTTCTTGGCTCTTGTCCAAACCACTTTTTCCCTTTACCCTCGATCTTTCATTCACTCAGAGCCAGAATATCCGAGTTTCTTTCATCAGACATACTGCCCATCTCTCTTCACCTCTTATCTTGGTTACATTGACACTCATTTAGACGTTCTAACCTGGGCCTTCGAGGAGGATGAGGACTCCCTGCCCGGCCTCTGTTCCGTCATCTATAAACTGAAATACAAGAGGGAGGGGGAAGGGGGGTGTTCAGCCACCCATTCCCTTCACCTTTAAGTCGTCATCTACAACGCAAAGGGAATACGGTTTTCATCAACGTTGCCTTCATCCGGGGCTGCATACATCATGATTTTCCGACCTTCCGTTGCGAAAGGTCAGGTCACGTTACACAATACGGCTCCTGAGGAAAAGATCATCATTCCAGCTGAGGTTTGAAAAAAGAATTATATTTGAAAAAGACTCATCCCTGCCATAACTTACTCCTGTCAGAACACATTCATCTGGACAATCCAGAGATCAATCTAGATGGTATTCGAGTGACCTTTTAAAAGCATGACCTTCTGTGGTTATTATGAGCTTTCGAAATAGGGATGTGTAGAGTGGTAATAGGGGGGACTGGGGTCAGGTGAGTGGCTCTGCGAAACAGGGATTTTGTAGGGTTGGAATGGGGAGTGAGTTAGGTGAGTGAGTGTTCGAAAATCGGATGCGTATGATGGAATTGGGTGAGGATGAGGTGAAGGATTGTTTGAAATAGGGATTCGTAGGTAGATTCGGGAGTGGATTAGGTGAAAGACTGAAAGAGAGAAAAATGATTGAAAAACTTTTTAGCTTCGTGACTTGGTGTCCGTTTTCCATTAACCTTTAGGGGCCATTCTCCTCAAAATTAGGTATAGTCTGACCTTAACCCGATCCGGTGACTTCACACAAAGAAGACTCCAATTGGTCTCTTCATTAGTGCTTTCTAGAGAGCAAATTTGAGTAGAGAGAGAGAGAGAGAGAGAGAGAGAGAGAGAGAGAGAGAGAGAGAGAGAGAGAGAGAGAGAGAGAGAGAGAGAGAGAGAGAGAGAGAGAGAGAGAGAGAAATAGACAGAGAGACAGATAGCAAGCAGATAAAAGCAAAACTTGACACTAAAACACAGAGAGATAGATAGATAGATAGATAGAGAGAGAGAGAGAGAGAGAGAGAGAGAGAGAGAGAGAGAGAGAGAGAGAGAGAGAGAGAGAGAGAGAGAGAGAGAAAAGAAACAAAGACTGCTCCAATCCAATCACATTTGGTAATCTCATTACGGACGAGATAACAAAAGTCGGCAATAAAACCGTACCCAACACGCCACGCCACACCACACGACTCCCACTCTCCAGTAAGACAAAACAACACACGCAACACAACTGATGCCATTAACGGAACACATCAGTAACACTCAGCTCTGACATACAGGCTGGAGATGGCCAGGAAAAAGACTATGGCTGCTTTATCTTTCCTTTGCAACGGTGGATTTAGTCAAAGAGTGTCCATGGTCATTATTGGTGAGTGCCTTCTGGTAATGAAGCCCTTAATTATCTCTAGGCTTCACTGATAAAGTCATTTCATTGTCTTATTTTCAGCTGTTCTGTAAGTGCCACGAGCTGTAGCTCCTTGATCTTACAGTGTCAGAAAAGCAGCATGCTTTCAGACAAAGTTCTTATCTATCCAAACAATATATCATCAGTTCACTCAATATACGATACGTTTGTGATCTGAACACTTACATTTGTCCCCCTTGCCTGTGTATGAAGGCACAATGCACGGATCGTCAACACAACGTCGATCAAATTGAATAACCGAACAATAACACTCGCCCTCTCTTGAAAAACCCACTTGCAATACCATCCACTCCTGCCGCTTGCCACACTTCAGCTTATGTAAGGCTTACAATACCTCCTCACTTTTCACCTCACCATTCTCCAGTAGTCTCTCGCTCTGAATTCCTCCATGTCCCACCTCCATTACCCTTTCATCTAATATTTCAAACAATCCTTGAAAAATACTCAGTCTATTCATTTGTAACGAATGACGATATAATAAAAAAAAAAGACCAGGTTGTGATGAAGGAGTTCGGACAGATGGAAGGGCTGAGAAAAAATGACCAAGAGGATCTATGGTTCATTAGTGGGAAGAGGAGGGGGAAGAAGAGACTGAAAGTTGGACGTTAGATGGAAGGATGAGGTGAAGAGACTTTAGGATATCAGGACCTGAACATTCAGGAGGGTGAGAGGCGTGCGTGGGCTAAAGAATGGCAGATGAAGGAGTCGAGATAAACCGTGGAATTAGTCTGCGAGACTTGGCTTTAGATGGCAGGCTTCGAGTTTGGTACATTACAAATGATAGCTAGAGATTATAGATGGATATAAGACCTTTGTCTGTTCCTAACGTCACCTCGCTAAGGAAGGAGAAGCACTCGTATATAAGAAGAAAAAGAAAAGCCATGATAGATACTGAGACAGAGACTGGAAGAGAGAAAAGCCAACAATGCATCTCACAGGTACAGGATGGTGAATCTTATAGATGTATCAATTTTGTGAGCTAAGCATTGTAGTAAATACGAAACTATTTGCTAAGACTACTGAGCACTCGTTACTTATCAAAGAATCCCCTTCACGTTTTATATAGCCTTCCATATCGCATCGTTCAGTATAATGTACTTTGAAAGTGAGAGTAAAGTCGAAATCAGAACGTATTCTTGGTCCTGAGAAGTTTATTCTGGCAAAACATTAAGAGCAAGAGCGTCAAGATGTTCAGTGCAGAAGACGCGTTGCTGGTGTGAGCAGAGCTATGGCTGAACCTGCATCGCATATGAACAAAACGAATAAGCACATTGACTGAAACATGGACATTTTCTGAGTAGCTAAATTCTCTGATGATCACTTGAATATACCATTTGCTTACGTTCGATTTCAGTGTTTGTCTCTTTATTATTTACACTCTACACTGCACTGCTGTTTTGTTTTTGATATATGTATACGTAACCTTCCTCAATGAAACCCATGATACAAGTATACTTCACATTTTTCCCCTCTTAATCCCACAATGTTGCCTCAGGAGAGGTCCCTTCGCGAGCAGTCCTCGCCCCATCCCTCTTGGGGAGAGAGAGAGAGAGAGAGAGAGAGAGAGAGAGAGAGAGAGAGAGAGAGAGAGAGTGAGTCTCCCTCCCCGGTGGTTCCCTGACCTTCTTCTAAGCAAGGCAGTGGAAGCATCGTGTTGCCACCCCAACCATCCCTTGACAACCAGCGTCAGCGACACATCAGATCAGTGGCGCTCCAGGGATGAGGTGCCGCTGCTCGTAGTCTGAGTCAAAGTGTTGGCCACAGTTGAGATGCTTTCTATATTTTTTTCTCTTCGCCACAGCGTAACGAATCATTCCTGCGCACCTGCATGGTTAAGGAAGGAATGAGGAGGTTAAGTCTCTTCTTTTTCATGGCGAAACAGTAGAGACTACTAAGTAATGCTAAGTGGCGACAGTATCGTTGTTCAGTGTTTGAGTACCTCAATTACATAAGTTCCACGACGACTGAAATGGTTGGTGTTCGGCGAGGCTTTGCATATGTCGTCTTGCTCCTGGCGTGGTGAACAACACGTAAGACGTCGATATACTGAAGCCTTAAAGTAAATGACGGTTATTTTTCACTCGTTCCTCCTTCTTGCTTCTGTTTATGGACTTTGGGGATGGCTCTCGGGTCACGGTCAGTTCCTTCATGACACACAAGCATTCTGTCTTCTCCACAGTCCAAATAGAGGTGTAAAGAAAGCTTTTTTTTTCTTTTACGTTTGCACCTTAACCATCAGTCCAGGATAAGCTTATTTGATAGTGCGCATAAGGTATGATTCTTTTAGATTTGGTAAACCTTCTGTGTACTCAGCTTGACTAGTGGATACATGAAGGAAAGATTCAGCTGGACTTGCGTTAGAGTTAATCGCTAGTGGGGTAAGACCTATGATTAAGTTATGATAGATAATTGTCAAAGTGTATATTGTTGACGTTCGGCTCAGGTTAACGTTACTGACGGTACAACTTCATCTAGATTCTCCGGTACCTGGAATGATGTCACTGGTCGAGGAGGACTGGTTGGTTGGCTCCCAGGGCACCCTCGACCATTAGGGAGCGATTAAGTTCCACTCTAATGTTCTGATCTTAGCTCTCAGCTCTGGCCGTTTCTATACTCATCCTTGCAATATTCGCAGACTCTGATTCAACTTCTCTGTTGATCACCCTCTCTCACCATTGCTTTCCTTCCTCGTCTTCTTGTTAAGGAAAGAGTGAGTGTCATGTGTGTGTGTGCAGCATGTGATACCCTAAATAGATGGAGCTTTACTAAGTGGGAGGCGATTGGCCATTCAAGTTGGCGGGAGGGAGCAGGTTGGACTTGTGTCTGTCTAGGATTAACTGGCAACAGAAGACCCTTTTGGAGAGACGCACATTTTGTACTAGGTCGAACAGTTAATAATTGCGTAACATAGTGTTGCATGTTTGCTGCTGCATGCACATAGTCAGGATGCTGTAATATAAGTGTAGGATCGTCTGCATAGGAAAGGTATCTGAAGGAGATGGAAGATCAATGCAAAATGAGGGTGAAAAGAGTTCGAGAGTTTAAGGTGAAAGCCTTTGTTAGTGACTCTGGTTTTGCGGGCGTCTCTGAAATTGGCCAACCACTTTTTGTCACAATTGTCAAGGGTGGTGTGAAGTATATCTTATATGAGGATGTGTTGGGAACAGCCTCAGATACTGTGCTGGGTGGGAGGTATGGTGGTTAGTTGGCGCCATCCAGGACATCTTGTGTGAAGTTTGTACGTGTAATATGAAAGTGGAGTGATTCGATCTAAAGACATATTGTGTGATATGGGGTTGCTCTAGGTGTCTCTCACACACATTCCATAAAGCAAATACTTCATCCACACAACCTCTATCACTTCTGAAACCAAAGTGATCCTCCCTAATTTGATGTTCTGTGCATGCCTTCACCCTCTCAATCTCAATCAATACCCTCACATACATTTAACTTTATCCCCTTAGCCTTTATACAGTAGCACTATACATGCATTCGTCAACCCTCAGGGACCTTGCTGTGATGCATGTATACATTGGAAATCCTTACCAACAAATCAACAAAACAGTCACCGCCTTTTTTAATGAATTCACTGTAGTACTATCCACTCCAGCAGCCTTGCCACATTTCATCTTTCGCAAGGCTTTCACCACCTCTTGTTTCTTCACCGGACCACTTTCCATGACTCTCACTTTGCAAAGCATCCCGACCCAAACACCCTTTATCTGCCACTCTAATCATCAAACACACTCTAGAGTCCTTCAAAATACTCACTTCATCCCCTCACTTCATCACTACCTGTTACCACGTACTCATTTGTCCTCTTCACTGATGTTCAATTTGTCTTCTTGTTTTTTTATTTCATATCATTCACCTCCCCTTTCAAAATATCTTATTTTCCCTAAAGTTTACTGATCCCCTCTCATCCCAGATTTTTCAACCCCTGAATATTCCCCTCGACCGCCTGCGTTTTCTCTTATACATCTCCTAATCATCTGCACTCTTTTTGGTAAGTATCGTCCAAACGCCTCTCTTTTCCCTTTCACAAGCAGCTTTACTTCTCTGTCCCAACTCTCACTACCCTGTCTAATGTGCCCTCCTCCTACCTTTTGCAAACCACATGCATCTTTTGTGCATGCCAACAATATATCCCATTCCTCACCCACACCCTTTGCTTCATTTACTCTCAGCCTTTGCCATTATACCCTCAATCACTCTTGGTATTTCTTCATACAAGTCTTTTCCAAACTCACTCACGTAGCTCACCACCTTCTTCTTACCGATATTATTTCCTCTTCTCCGAAAACCTCTACATATCTTCCCCTTCACCTACACAAGATAATAATAAGGCATTGCACTAGCTACCCCTCTCAGGATATTTTCATCCAAAAGTCTCTCTTTTACACGCCTTTCGTTTGTTATGTAATCCAATAATGCCTATTGACCATCCCCTGACTAACATACGTATACTTGTGTACATCTCTCTTTTCAAACCAGGTATTCCAAAATACCAGTCCTTTTTCAGCACACAACTCCACAAGCTCTTCACCATTTCCATTCATAACGCTGAATACTCCACGCTCCCCATTTATACCCTCAACTGCCACATTAATCGCCTTCACATTCAAATCATCCATTACTAATACCTTGTCTTTTACATCAAAATTGCTGACACACTCACTCAGCAGCTCCCCAAAACACTTGTTTCCCATGATCATTCTTCTCGTGGCAAGGTGCAAACACATGAATGATTAATCACCTATCTCTCGCCATCCACTTTCATTTCTACGTACACTAATCTAGAATTTACTTCCTGACACTTTAACACACACTCCGACAGCTGCTTCAGGAGTAGTGCTACCCCTTCCTCATCTCTTGTCCCCATAGCATTCCAAACGATTCTTCCCCTTCACCCTGGAGCTTCGTTTCATTCAAAGCCAGGACATCCAGTGTTCTTTCCTCAAACATACTACCTATCTCTCCTTTCTTCTCATCTCAGTTACATCACAAACATTTGGACAACCCTCACATTTGGACAGTCTGAAGCTTCGTGGACAATGAGCACTCCCTATTTGGCCCCTTCTATTATTTCTTTTAGAAACTTAAATACAAGAGGGGGATTCCAGCCCCACGCTCTCACCCCCCCCCCTCTCTTTAGTCGCCTCCCACGACAAGCAGGGAATACGGAGGTAGAATTCTTTCTCCCTTATATATATATATATATATATATATATATATATATATATATATATGATACCGACAGCTGTAATAATGTCAAACGATCGTTAAAGCGGCAGCGATATTAAGTCAACGGCATTACTTCCCAGCTCTGGTTGTGTGAGGATTCGTTAACGAGAATGCAACTATTTTACTATCCCTCGGAATCATCGGTTCAGAAACGATGTGATTATAAATTACGAGTGCGACGTCCGTCTCCATAATCTCACGAGTTTATTGGATTACCTCAGTTAAAAAAAAAAAAAGTAAAAAAGAAATAAATCGCTGTTCCGGAAGGCATTTTTCTTTTTAACTTCCATTTTCTTTCTGTTTTTCCTCTTCTGTCTAATGAAGGTAATCTGATGAAAACGCGAGGCAAAAGACCGATTTGCATCATAAAACACTCGCGGAAATACCGGGAAACGCGGAGGGGAAAAATATTACGATTTCTCTTCTGTGAAACAGACATCAGGCGGTGTGCAGCCTCCCCTATCCGTCCCCTTTGCCAGCCAGGCCACCTGTGCCTCGCTCGACGTTGTGAGTGTAGGAAACTCCTTTCCATTTTTTTTTTTGAATATGCTACACGCTGCCTAAAAACCAATAAACTCTGTCAAAAGACTTAGAAACACTGATATGGGCTGTTGGGTCAAATGTTTACACAGAATGTTCTTTTCTTCTCTCTTTGACCTAGCGGTCGGTGTGGCTACCTAGGAATTTCAAGGGCCTCTTTCTTCGAGTTCCTGAATCGTGCAGTTGTCTCACAACTAACACAAGCTGTTCATCTTACAAGAAGTTGGTCAATGAATACACACACACACACACACACACACACACACACACACACTCCTGTTTGAATATGTTTGCAGATGATGCAAAAGTCATGAGGGAAGGAGTAGCAAAGGGAGGAGGGGGGTTGATTGTTTCAACTTACAAGGGGACTTCAACAGACTCCAAAGTCAGGCTTATGCATGACCGATGAAATTCAACCAAAGCGCAGGTAAAGTAATGAAAATAAAACACAGTGAAGGAAGGTATCGATATGATTATCATATCGCAGAAAATAAGCTTAGAAGTCAAAATCGACCCTAAACTCTTTGCTGAAAAATATCAGAACATGTTATAGAATAATTAGCTAGCTGTTCATATCGATCATGAAACCAAAAGTAAAATGCACATCTCATGTTTGGTCACTGCACCCAAAGAAGCAGAATAAGAACTGATAGAGAAGGTCCAAAGAAAGGCAACAATGATAGAGACAGACTTAAGAAAGCTGAGTAACAAGGAGAGGCTGTAAGCTTTAAATTTGCCAACATTGGAAGAAAGAAGAGTTAGGGGTGATCTGATTACAGCCTTTGAATTTCAAGACAAATTGACGAGGCATACAGTGAACAGCTCTTAGAGAGACGAAGGGTAAGAGCAGCCAGGGGAATAACATAAAGTTAAGCAAGAAACTTGTTACAAAAGATGTAAAGAAGTACTTTTAAAGCATGACAGTGGTGGGTGAATAGAGTAAGATGCATGAAGACGTGGTTAATGTAGACAACATACACAGATCTAAGACGAGAATGTGCAAGAAATGGGACCCCACCTGTGTAAAACTCCTTGGTCGTATGGTACAAATAGGTAATAAAATGTAAGTATTGAAACACACACACACACACACACACACACACACACACACACAGAGTATGTAGAATGTAATGAATAGCGTTGCTGACCATCACTCACGCCTGAGCCCGCTAGGGTTCGAATCCTGGGAACAAGAGTCGTCTCAGAGCCACATTTATCACGGTTAATGAATGGTTACCTGGCTAAGGTTGAGGGTTGTACAGACAGGAGTAAAAAAAAAAAACATGGTACATTGGTCGCTTTCGTCGAAGTGAGCAATTTCTCCGATGGTGTCTGTCGGTCTATATGTTCCTCGCTGGCTGTCTGTACGAGGCTAATCTATAAACAATGTGTCGAGTCTTCGCACTGTGTACATGAATCATCCTTGACATGAGCTAGACAGAATGCAATACGAAGTTGAAATGTCACATACAAAGTTCATGTCAGTTGCTCCCTTGTTATGTGTGGAAAAATCTTGATTATGTTCTCAGATTATTTCACCAGATATCTTCGCGCAGGTGTTACTGAGACGAGACACGTCATATGTCATCGTTAGGGGTGTCTTCCAGGTTGAGACCATCCTGTTCAACCACCAGAGAAACTAATGCCTGTGCCCAGTCATCTCTTGGATCTCTGTATAAAAGCCAGACGAAAGGAGTGTCATCAGCGCTGACGTAGAGAAGCGAATAACCAGGACTTTCTCCTGCCGAAGTCAACATGATCTCGTTGCTCGAACCACCAAATAGCTGCGTCCAAAGCCAAAACCCAAAGTCGAGATCGAACTATCTGCAATGTCCGTATGAAAGATAAACCACTGACACTACATCTCCATGTCTTTTGGACTTGAAGTCCAAGTACGATCGCGGAGAAACGTCCTTCGACGTCTGCGAGACTTGAAAAGTTCTGGCATGATGCTTGGTTGAAGCTGCACCGAGTTGAGACAAAAAGGGGCTCGGTGAAGCTTCGTTCAGGCGTGTGTGAGGAGAACCTGTCCACTTCCGCGAAGATGCTGCTCCTTGGTAGGTTATCACAATCGGGTGTACCATCTGTTGACGTGGGTCGTCAGTGAGGGTTTAGTTAAGACTGCATTAAAACGTCTCGGAACATGATCCAAGCAAGGGTTCGAGACCAGTTTTCTGGTCGGTTATCTGTACATGTTATGTGTCATGTGGATGGCTAACGCATTCCCTATTCAGTATAAATATGTATATTTCTTTCTTTTTCTTTCAAACTATTCGCCATTTCCCGCGTTAGCGAGGTAGCGTCAAGAACAGAGGACTGGGCCTCTGAGGGAATATCCCCACCTGGCCCCCTTCTCTGTTCCTTCTTTTGGAAAAAAAAAAAAAAAAGAAATGATGAGAGGGGAGGATTTCCAGCCCCCTGCTCCCTCCCCTTTTAGTCGCCTTCTACGACACGCAGGGAACACGTGGGAAGTATTCTTTCTCCCCTATCCCCAGGGATAAATATATATATATATATATATATATATATATATATATATATATATATATATATATATATATATATATATATATATATATATATATCCCTTTATCCGAGAACACTGAAAGTGGCGAAGAATGAGATAGCCAAACACCTGGCTGTTCATATCAAAAAATCACTTGCTATGAGAAATGTTCTAGATAAGTGGAAGTTTACTGGTGTAACACCGATATTACATAATCAGGCACCGCCCAGACAAGGATCTTCTAATAAGCTTAACGCCTGTAGTTAGTTGACTAATGGACACCATCATTCGGGATAAGACTGAAAACCATTTAGAGAACCTCCACTCCACGAACGATTCTGAGCATGGTTTTTTTCGACGAAATCGACCACATTTGAGAAAATCTATACGATTTTTAAATGAGATAATCAAAATGTATGATGAAAGTAAAGCATTGTTGATGTCATCTATTCAGATTTTTCAAACAGTATTAGATAAAGTTCCACATCAAAGGTGACTAACGAAAGTTAAGAAACATACGGAGTTGTACTTTGCCGGTTATGAAATTGACTGACTGGCCCAAAACTAGGGGTAAATATTGACGGTCAAGTCTCCGAATGATTAAGTTTGACAAGTGGTGTACCACAGGGATACGTCTTGGCGCCGGTTCTCTTTCTCATGTATGTCAATGATAGTGATGATGGAGTGCATTGTAAAATATGGAAATTCGCGGATGATACCAAAGTCGGAAAAGCCCAAGAACAGAAATTGAACGCCTGCAGCTTAAAACTGATATATGCAAGCTGAAAGACTGGGCCGATAGGTGACAAAGGAATTTTGATATCAAGAGCAAAATTTAACAGATCGGCTGTAAAGTTGAAAAGGGCAAGCAACACTATATAGACTTGGGTGTAATAATCTCCTGTGGTCTAAAGCCAGTAGCAAGCAGTGCACAGAAACGGTATGAGTGGCCAATGAAATTCGAATTTAAGCCTTGGATAATTGTCCTCACTCTTTACAACTTCTTGGTGCGTCCCCTATTTTGAATACTGTGTTCAATTTGGTCGCCTACATGAGGAAAGCCAAGGAGAAGGGTACAGAGGCGAGCTAGCAAAATGATTCTCGACTTGACAAGCAAATCGTATTAGAGCTGACTGAAAGAATTAAGTTTACCTAACTCAGAGAAAGACATGTTTAAGACAATTTAATGCAAATAGTCCAATCTATCAAAGACAAGATTCATCTGATGTTACTTATAGGCAAGCGTTTAATCTCGAATGAGAAGTACTTTTTCTTCAACTGGTTTGTTAACATATGGAATGATTTACCAATTAAGGGCATTTGCAAAGAGTACCATAGATACGTTTAGGCACAGACCTGAAAAACATTTTGCTTAAAATCCACGATTGACATTGTTTGAACATCCTTAGCCATACGATGATAAGTTTACAGGTCTTCCTCTTTGTAATTTCTGTATTTCTTTCTGCTCCCAGCAGAGTTTCTGTTCTTTTTTGTCATTGCAAACAGCGTCGTCAGAACCCGGTGGTCTGTTGGGTTTGACCTTATTTGTGTACAGTTGTTGAAACTTTCGCTGCGTTCCATTCTCGCTCCACTTACTTGGGTTGGATATCATCAACAATGTATCACACCAACTTTGGAGTTTTTTTTTCTAAGTTTCCTGCGTGAGCTGATGCACTCCTCCTCGCTTTATACTTCCTTCATTACTTTGTCATCATCCGCAAACATTTCCTGGCACTATTCCAATCCTATTAGCGAGTTATTCACGTAAATCGAGAGGAGCAATGGTCTTCGAACCGAATCCTGCAACACGCCAGTAGTGACTTTGTCCGATGCTGCTCCGGGATATACGTCTCTTGTTCCCTTCCATTATGATAAAGTTCTATCCACGTCTCTTGTTTCCTTCCATTATGATCAAGTTCTATCCACGTCTCTTGTTCCCTTCCATTATGATCAAGTTCTATCCACGTCTCTTGTCCCCTTCCATTATGACAAAGTTCTATCCACGTCTCTTGTTCCCTTCCATTATGATAAAGTTCTCTCCACCAAAGCAGTCTCCCCTTCATTCTTGCCTAAAGATCTAAGATCTTTTCTAGCCACTTGTGTGGAGTAGTTTTCAATGCTTTTCTGAAATTCCACAGCTAATCCACCTACCATTCTCCTTCTTACAGTAAAGCTCACTCAGAGAAATCTAAGAGTTTCTCTTCACATGAACTCCTCAAAGATTACGTTTCGTTTCACTTGGTCAGTTTCTCTTCTGCAAAGAACTCACCCATTTGTTTTCAGATTCTCTTATCCAATATGGTGCAGACTACACTCGTCAGGACCAGTGGTCTGGTGTTGTGCGTCTCCTGGACTCCTTTTGTGACAGACAGATATGTCGCTTGCCCTTTTCCACTCCCTCAGAACTTCACCTTTCCACCAGTGACATTTCAAAAAAAAAAACTTTTCAAGTAGTTTGTCAAGTATGTCTGCATAAATCCTCAGCATATACGGATAGACTTCACCAAGACCATATAAACTTTATTACGGTAAAATCCTTTAGTAGTTTATTCTTGTCTTCTCAGTATGTTCTGATGTTTTCCAAACCTCTCTACCAACCCATCTCACGCGGTTGGGCCTCTAGTATCTTCCGCAGTGAAAACATTTATATATAGGTCATCAGTTCCATGCAGATCCTTACAAAACCGTCTGTAATCTGCCTTTCGAGTCCATTAGTCTGATCAGCGGGTACTGAAAACTTTGCCTTGGTGAGTATGATGTGTGTGTGTGTGTGTAAAGAATCACCTGGGGTAGTTTTCTATAATGCATCATCAAACATTATCAAATATGTACATAGCAGACTGGTCTTGCCTTTGAACAAATAAACCATATCCATGCACCCACGTCAGTTGTTGTGGACATACCCATCAAGCAGTGTGTATGATAGCCATGAATGTCTCAATCATCCGACTGGTATATGTCAATACTTTCGTGTCCTATAAGAAAAACATGGTAAAAATCAATACTTAACATGACAAAGACATTTTCTTTATTCTTTTGGTCTTATATCAACCTTTTTTAAAAGCATAGTCTACACTGGGTTGTGCCACAGCTCCGAGAATATCTATTATGGATGATATCTAATTGCAAAAGAAGTCTAAATCATTTCCAGGACCAAACGCTATATTGTAAGGGTGTCGTGGTGGATTTCTATCCTTAATCCTAAAAAAATTTTGGTATTAAGGTTAGTCCAAAATACATTGTGCCATACAATACTGCAACACTCTCGACTCACTGGAATATTTAGCAAGCCCGGTCCAATCTGGCCACGCCATACTGAATGTGCCAGAGCTCTTACTAGTTCATGGGCCTTAATTACATGCAGAAGCCAAGGGTGGGTGGGTATTAGCGGGGATGGGGGACGGGGGGGATGGGTGGATTCTAGCGGTGATGAGAGAATTGGAGGCCAGCAGTGATGGGAGAGTGGATATTAGTCGTGATGGAGAGAGTGGATTTCTAGCGGTGAAGGGATGAGTGGATGGGGAGAGTGGATTTCTAGCGGTGAAGGGATGAGTGGATTCTATTGGTGATGGGAGAGTGGATTCCAGCGGTGATAAGGGGAGTGGATTCTAGAGGTGATGAGGGGAGTGGATTTTTTTCTAGTGGTGATGAGGTAACTAGATTCGAGTGGATTCTACCGGTGATGGAGGAGTGGATTCTGGTGGTGATGGAGGGAGTGATTCTAGCAGTGATGGGGGAGTGGATTGTAGCGATGATTGGGGGTAGTGGACTGTACTGGTGATGGGGGTGTGGATTCTAGCGGTGATGGGAGGAGTGAATGCCAGCGGTGATGGAGGCAGTGGAAAGGGGAGAGCAAATATTCTCTGTGATAAAGTCTGGTACCTCCTGGTGGAAAGGCCGGTGACGTCAATGTGTGGGATAGTAGTGATTTTTACTGCGTGATAAAAGGTGGTTTATATGTCAGGGTCTCTATCCTGGGGAGGGGGATTTGTGGTCTCTGCGTATGGAAGGTACTGTGGTCTGTATCGTGGGAGGAGGGTGTCTACACGAGGGAGGGAAGGTGGTTTCTACCTTAGGGAAATGAAGATGGTTTCTACCCCGAAGAAGAGGTGTTGTCTACCTAAGTATGTCTGAGATAACTATCTTTTTCCTCGTAAGAGTTAGGATGGTCTTTGTCAGTTAAGTAATGTGGTATCTACCTGGGAGAGCTATGTGGTCTCTTGCCTCAGAGGGATGGGTGATTTGACAAGAGCAGTCGAGAAAACAACGCCCCAACTTTACATGAGAGGTTTCTTTTCTTCTCAGGAACTAAGGAAGTTTCTACATTAACTAGGGTAAGAAGGTGGTCTTTACCATAAGACAGGTGCTGGGCTCTACCCATGTGGTCTTTACTTAGGAAGTCATAGTGATGTCACTTTGGCGTCGAAGGGTGGTCTCATCCTGGGGCAGAACAAGGTCGTCCACTTGTGGAACGAGGGAGCCTTTACTGGAAGGTGTGTCTCTATGGAAAGGAAAGCTGTATCTACCTTATGGAAAGAATAGGGGGATACGCTAACTGAACAGCAAAGGCAGGTCTCTGGATATTAAAGATGGTTTATGCATTGGAAAGAAGGGCAGTTTCTTCCCAGCAAGGGGAGACATATCTCAGTACACCTGCTAGGGCGTCTTCCCTTTAAAATTCTCTGCTGTCATACGAGTTCTGAAACTTATGTCATCGTCCGCATTTACTACCTCATAACTCTTTTCCATTCATCCATTACTCTTGTACTGTTAAAGTACCTCTTAACATCATTCCTTACAAGTATCTTCTTTCATTTCATGTTGTAGCCTCTGGTTGTTCTATCCCTGCATCCTTCGAAGAACCATTCACCCTCTACATCATCGGGCTGGTTTGAAAACCTCAAAGTTGCGATTAAGTCACGCTTCACTCTTCTCTCTTTTATGGTAGGTGTAACAAAAGTCTCTAACCCTTCCCTTCAGCTCTCTCTCAGTTCTAGAACTGTCTCTGGCATTCCCTTGTCGACCTTCCTTATCAGTTCTTTGTTCTCATTTAAGCTTGAGAAGCATATTCAAGTTAAGGCCCAATAGAGGAAGTGAACACCTTGGTGAGTATTTCTTTATCCATTTACTCGAATGCGTATCTAATACCTAGCAGCAGACAGTCTGCCTCCTCTACAATTTTCTTAATGTGGGATCAGATAGAAAGTTAGGGAGAACGTCATCTATACAGTTCTCAGACGTCTATCGCGTACAAGTTCCTGCAAAATATTCCCTGCAAATTAATGCTCATATTGAGGCCTTCTTGCACCGTGGCCATATCTTCATTACCCTCCATTTACTCATCTTTTATCAGACCAACAGAAAAGTCTATCAATGTTCCATTGTACGATAACGCAGAATTCCTTGTTTCTTTACCTCCATTTTTACTTTCGTATTACGCGAAAACCTATTCGGGTAAGAGTCCAATCCTTCCGGAAAGTCATTCACATAGATCATGAAGAATAATGGTCCCATAACATATTCCTGCGATACATCACTGTTGACCCTAACCCATATCGAAAAGAGTTCCTTGCCATGCGACTTACGTTTCCTTCTACTCACAAATATTTCCATGCATTTCTGCTATAAAATCCAACTCCTTCACCAGCTCCCAATGTGGTACGGTGTCAAATGCTCTTTGGCATTAGACAGTATACCACCGAGGCTTCTCTTTTACCTACAGTGGAGCTTACTCTCTCATAGAAGCCTAAAAGGTTTTTTTAATGTCTGACATCTTATTCCTGAAACTGTGTTCTCTCTCACTAAAATAGTTTCTCTTATACAGGACGTCGTCCGTTTTCTTTCTAATTATAATCAACTCTACGTTATGGACGACGCTCGTCAGAGAGACAGGCTTGATAGTCTATCGCCTATTTCTGGTCACCTTTCTCATACATAAGTACGACATTGGTCCACTTCCGCTCCCTGGCACTTTATATTTTACAGCGACATCTTAAACAACGTTTCTAGCGGTCTGTCAAGCGTACCTGAACGTGATTTCAACACATATAGGGAAAGTTCATCCGACCATAAGCTTTTTGTATGGGTTAAGACCCTTTGGTATTCTATTTATGTCTTCTCTACTTATTTCAGTGCTTACCAAGACCTCCTGTTGGACCTGTAGTGTCTTCCAATAGTGAAACCACACTTTCAGTCTCGTCATTAGGTTCCTCACATCACCCACACATTATCCCCTTTAACTTTTCACTATGAATCCCTCAGTCCGATTAGATGCTCTTTAACGGACAATTTACTCCTGATGAATGTATGGAAAGCTCTTAGGTAATCCCCCGCCTATTTCACAGTTCTCCCAGAGTTTCTCTGTTCTTCCTCTCCTCCTTTGCTACACTCGAGTCTTTGCTCTCTTCTACACCTTGTAAATGCTGACTAGCCGGAGTGCCACATGTATCTTCCACACACCACATCACGCAGCTCCTGAGCCTTTGACATCTATTCTCAACCCACTCCTCCCTCTGTCTCAACCTTGCTTACACACTCACGTACTCACGGTCTTCCTACTTCACTGTAGATTTCACATAACCTTGTACCACAATACCTTGGTATCTAGTTACCGAAATCCATCTCCCAGCTTAAGTTGGCAAAGAAACTGCAAAGTTCTGTATTTTCATTACTTTTTATGTTAACTGTAACGACACGGACAACTGAACTGACTGAGCTGACTACAGGAACCGGGATTCGAACCTATTCGCTCGACCTTAGGCGGCCCGTGACAGCATCATGGTCAGCAACGTTAACAGCTATACCACGAAGGTCTCCTGTTAACATCTCACTGAGCTGGGTTCCAATTTCACCCGTTTTTGGTCGTCACTTACCACACAATCCACCTGCATGATCAGTGGTCACCTTATCCCAAATGGTGTATGATTTACATGATATTCCCTGATGTGTGACGAGGTCTAGTTATAATGGCGAGTCAATTCCTCTGATCTCAGTGCGTCTACGTACCTACTTACAAAGAGAGAGAGAGAGAGAGAGAGAGAGAGAGAGAGAGAGAGAGAGAGAGAGAGAGACACGGATATCGGGATGAACACCCCCCAAGACACACAACAGACGCCCGAGTTTCACTTGCAAAGGTCCACTGAGAGTACACACACACACACACCTCCTCCGCCCTAAACATGCTGCTGCAGCGCTCCAATTACAACTTGGCCCGTGAATCAGTCTGGGGAAAATCGGCCACGGGAACGCCACTTCAGAGAAACACAAGAGGAATGCAAATGGCAGCAGACTATTGGTCCCTTCCAAGTTGTGACGATGGCAACAGATTAAAAAACAGCAGTGCGTGTGAGTGGAGCGAGTACATTAATCATCGAATGAATATAGATCATTTCATACGAATGGCTCATAGCCATTCGTAAGTAATAATCATATGAAACTACATTGATCAGCAAATGATTATACGAAACCATCCAATGTGAATAACTCCCAACTATTCATGAATAATCATATATAAAGAAATCATGATTAACGAATCTATACATACGATTTGCGTGGATCGTTCAAAGGATAGACAATACCCATATCTTACTCCGAAATTGATTTCGCGGACCTTTAAAAACTAACATCATAATATTATCATAAAAATGAGAGTATAGATATTATTTGATACGCCTCCCAGCGCAACGATCCGTCGTCCAATGATTGCCTCATAGCTACGGGGTTTCGACACGCTGTTGACAGACGACCCGCGTGGAAATGATAAATACATATTAATCATTGTGTGGAAAATTGCAGAGGGGCCAAAATACATATATTTCTGACATTAGGCCGAGTGGGTATTCCAAAATCGCCGACACTCAAAAGGATGTGAAATATTGGCGTCGGAACACGGTTGCTGAATGTATTTCTAGATACAGAAATATTGAGACTCAAAATAGCGACATTTTCTAGAGTGTGTACAAGAGATCTAATCCCCTTACAAGGTAGTGGACGTTGATCAAGGCTAGTTTGCGCTGACCTACATAATGCTAAAGATTAGCTACGTTATTTTATCCCATTGGCCAAATGACGAAGAAAATGCATCTGTCACTGAATAGATTGGAAGTGGGGTAAATGTGTGTACAGCCAATTGAATCTTCTACCCCCGTATATTTCAAGATTAGAAAGACGAGGAAAAATTGTGTGATAATAAAGGTACACTTGAGATCAAGGTAATGATAATCATGAAATTATGATGATTATATCCACGACCTGATTATCATAATTACATTGATATCATTCTGGAACGCTAATTACATTAGTGTCATATGGACGCCCTGTTTGAACCAAGGCATATAAAGCTGTTGGGGGTAAAACAAGGAAAATTCAGTGGGACCTGATTTGTGTATATGGGGCTCTGGTTCCACTGTATTGTACATGACGACACAGAACTTTGCATGTAAGCAAATTTGTATCGTTTCTCTGTCAGTTAATACTATCCCTCGCTGAAGTGAGGTTCATTATTATCAGTAATGATAACAATAATCATAGTAGCAGTTATAATGTTATAGTGATGCTAATCAAGATAACATTAATAATAGAAATAATTCTAATGATTAATAACAATACTAGTAATGATAATAATGATACTAATGATAATAATGATAATAATAATAATAATAATAATAATAGTAATAATAATAATGATAATAATAATAATATAATAATACTAATAGAAATAATAATAATAATAATAATAATATAATAATGATAATAATGATAACAACAACAATAATAGTAATATTGATGAAAATGACAATAGTAATAATAACAAAAGTAATAATAATAATAATAATAATAATAATAATAATAATAATAATAATAATAATAATAGCAAAACCAATTCTAATGAGAATAATGATAATGATGAAAATAATAATGACAACAATAATTATAACAATGATAATATTAAACATTAGAGGATAGCGTTCCTATGCGTGATGTATTCACAAGCAGCTCAGGGTCGAACGCATAAGTTCGAAACCTGGCCGTGACAACCCGTCCACAGTCAACCCAACTGTTCATCCATACTTAGAGGGCTGATTAGGGGCCTCAGTTGACCGTGCCGTCTGAGCTAACATGAGAAAGAAAGAGAATCTTAAGAATAATGAGCCCACATCAAACCACGCGCCGAGAATGACACGTAGGGGAGGTTGAACACCATTTCCCACATTAGCGAGGTAGCGTAAAGAACAGAGGACTGAGCCATGGAGGGAATATCCTCGCTTGGTCCCCTTCTCTGTTCCTTATTTTAGAAAATTAAAAAAAAAAAAGACGGAAGGGTAGGATTTCTAGCCCTCCGCTCCCTCCCCTTTTAGTCGCCTTCTACGACACACAGGGAATAATACGTGGGAAGTATTCTTTCTCCCCTATCCCCAGGGATAATATATATATATATATATATATATATATATATACGAGTTTTCATATTCAAATGCTACTTCACTATTTTACATAGTAATGATCGCATTCCTATGAATTTATATATTCATATAGGCTCACTTTTGATATCTCTCAACTACAATCTGTAAACACCCTTATTACATCTATGAATATTCATAGCACTGCAAATGTACTGAATCATTAATTCCCCGCAACAAATATTTGCATTTTTGATATGATCTTGAAATATTCATCTAAATGGAATTTATATACATGTGTTCATGAGATCTGATGAGGCTATGTGAGAGCACTTGCCGGATTGGCTTTCGAGGCGTAGCGCTTACCACCTGAGCATCTCTCGGTAAAGAAAGTAACGGCATGCATGAATGACGTGTTGTTACGTGTGAGATGAAAAGATTGTATGACTGTGAACTGAATGCCATGCAGCCCATGTGTGGGTGAGGCGACTCGGGCCAAAGAGTGGAATTTGGACAGCCAGTGACGCGCTGGCTCTTTGCTCTGCCGTCGTTAAGTCTCCCGATGCGTAGGTGGCGGCGCCTCTCAGAGAGAGAGAGAGAGAGAGAGAGAGAGAGAGAGAGAGAGAGAGAGAGATTGTGTGTGTGTGGGAGAGATCTGTGTGTGTGGGAGAGACTATGAGTGTGTGGATGAGAGTATGAGTGTGCGGGTGAGGATATGTGTGTATGTGTGTGTGTGTGTGTGTGCGTGTGGGTGTGTGTGTGTGGAGCCTCTTACCCAGGAGTACTCAAATCTGAGGTAAGTTCCGATTACACTTGTTATTAGTCCATCATATTTAACAGTCAGTCAGGTTAATCGGCTTAGCCATGCCTAAGTATTCTGGCCGAGACATATAGTCTGACCCTGTCTTTGGTCAGCGAGAGAGAAGCGTTGACGTTAGTTACAGCGTTGGGTTCCTGGGCCAATATTATGCATGCAATGTCATTTTCCATGAGCTTCATCACGTACGACACAACAAATGGACGTATATCGAGTTATGGACGTATGTCGAGTTATGGACGTATGTCGAGTTATGGAAGTATGTCGAGTTATCGGGTGTAACTGTAAGACATAAAGTTTCTATTAATCTCGTGATATGAGACTTCAATCAAACCTTGATTTTTGTTTTCTTTCAAGTCTTGAAGCAAAGACCTACCCCCAAGATCAAAATGCTATCATTGTCAATCGACTCTCAAATTCATTGATTATATTGATCGCTGGGGACTTAGTTTATGTACCCAAAAGTATCAAAAGTGTATAACCAAGGAATGCTTCCTGTCCATATATATATATATATATATATATATATATATATATATATATATATATATATATATATATATATATATACACATTTACCTGTTGGGTTTGACGTGCAGTATACAACTGTCAATGCTGTATTATCATCAACTGGTATGCCTGAAATCCTTGTAATTTTTCCGCGGTGAGGCACAGAAGAGGGGAATATGTACCCATTCACTTTACACTGCTCTCTGTTACGTCAGTGTTCGCAACACAGCGACCCAGAGACACAGAATGTTCTAGTGATATTCACGTTTTAGATCCGTGTTCAGTAATGCACTCATACTGATTAGCTAATCCTTCCTCATACTAGTTACTAGATCTATTCTGTGATTCAGAGACAACGAATCCCATCTCTGACTGGGAGATCCATTACATTAACATCAAATCGACGGGTTTTATGAACCTTCTGTTTTTAGACTGCGACACGTATATCCCCCGATGAAAGAAGCTGTGTTGTTCCTTCTTGTCACGACAGTGTATTAAAGAATGAAGAAAATCGTGGTATATCAACTTGTATGGCGTGCCTGTCTGGAGCCACGACGCAGAGCGAGCCTATCAATAGACCATGAGAATACAGGGGGGGCAAGTTCTATTTGCATGCCGGGTGTAATTTGAAGAAGGAGAAGGCGACTCGAGCAAGGCTTGAGCTTTTGCAGGCGAGGGAGTGCGTGCGAGGTAATCACAGGGAGCGGTGTGATAAGCACCGGGTGCTCTCCCTCTCTACGTGTCGGGGACTCATTCAGACCCTTTGACTAGATGGTTGGACACCGTCGGCTGGACTCATTGAGACCCTTTGACTTGATGGTTGGACACCGTCGGCTGAATCGTAAAACTCATCATCGCCCGTGCATTGATCCCTAGATCTTGGCATGGATGGAGCCCATCCGTCAGTGACACTGATGAAAACTGCATTTCTCGTATCATTCACCAGCCGTAGATAACAAGGGAGTGAGGTATTGTATAGATCTTTTATAATACGTTCATCGAGATGTTGTCTGGGAAAACAACACATCTTCTTCAGTGCAAATCATAGCCTTGGCCAGGAGAGCGTTCATGCGGATGGCGTCCAGGACTTAACACACCTGAGTCGTAAGGACTTTGCACACTTTAACTCGATTCTCTTCCTCCTTCCCTCCCTCCTTCTTGTACTCAGCGGTCGCATCACCCGCGCTGTGTTTCCCATTGCCCTCGTCGCCTCTTACTTCGGTGCTCTCTCTCACAACCCCCTTCACTGCTGAGCGTTCTCATTTCTTTAGCATTGTGTTCTCATTCTCATATTCCTATATTTATCATAGGTCCAATACACACACACACACACACACACACACACACACACACACATTCTCTCTCCCTCTCTCTCTCTCTCTCTCTCTCTCTCTCTCTCTCTCTCTCTCTCTCTCTCTCTCTCTCTCTTATTTCTACCACATTTCTCGCCGCTCTCACTCGTCCCCGTGAGCCATCTTGCCTACCACTACCAATTGAGCTGTTTAGGGTTGCAAGGGGTCATGCACGAGTGTTTCCATTTTCGAATTTCGTGTGTGTGTGTGTGTGTGTGTGTGTGTGTGTGTGTGTGTGAAGAAGACATGATGTACATATATGCAAAGTTAAGAGACGAGGCAACATGAGTGTGGAACTCTTCTCCCGTAACACAACAATAGTCATCACCAACATTCACACACAAATAGATAACTCTGAAAAACCTATTCCACCCAACTCTATCGAACTTTATGAGAAATTTCATGATACTTAAAAACATTATGCAAACGACAGTTCTTCTCAAAAGGTTATAAATCTAATGGGATATGACAGAAATATTCATGAAGGTCATATCTATTATCATCATTGACCTCCTACCAAGGAATTTTTCCCTGTAGTATTTTGTGACATTAATATCATAATATCAGGGTACAAACGCGAGAATACAGGCCAAATGTGTGTGTTTGAATTTCCTGGTCTAATTCAGTTATCGTAGAAGGCGACTAAGAGAGGCGGGAGCGGGTGGTTTGAAACCCTGCCTTCTTGTGTTACTTTCCATAAGAAGGAACAGAGCAAGGAGCCAAGCGAGGAGTTCTCCCCTCTAAGGATCTGCCATCTTTTTTTGACGCTACCTCGCTCAATAGGGAAATAGCGAGCAAGTATGAAAAAACAAAATAAAGCATATATATATATATATATATATATATATATATATCCTCTCATGATTCATCGCCGTTTCCCCCGTTGGCGAAGCAGCGCTAGGATCAAATGCACAACGGTGGAGTCGAGGAAGATTTCTTTACTCGTTCTCGCCAGCTTTCTCATGGAGCTCGTCATGAAGAAAGATACAATGACAATACAAAAAGAAAAGAAGTTACACAAACGGGACGAAAAAGGGTACGTTGACAAGAAACAAATCCCCCAGCAATGTGGTTTACGGAAAATCCAGAGGCCAAAAATCTCTTTTGAGGGTTCTCAGGTATGTCAGAATACATCACGACAAGTCTCAGGATGTAAAAGTCCTGGAAATAGGAAGACATCAAGAACAACATGGAACAGAACGTCTCCCTTTTACATTCAGTCTCAGATGCTGACTGAAACACAACAGTCCTCCACACTACTGTATAGAGAAGATTGAGGGAAGAAAATAGGCGACACTCAGATCCAAGCTAACGTAATTATGGAAGTGACAAAAGCAGGAGAACAAAAGACCACAAACTGATTACGACAGAGTAGAGCTCTGAGAGTGGAGAGTACAGATATCAAAACCAGATTCGAACAACTCGTTAAAACAAAATGCATGAGGGCCGCAAGTCAAATTCGCCCAGCGATATCAGTTTCAGTATCTATAGAAATGAATACAAAATAAGGAATACATTGTGAATTCAAACATCAACAGACCAGTACGTGCGGGCTTACGAAGCTGTTTGTGACAGTGTGGAGGCTGTTAGAAGCTGAGATCAATGTATTAAGGGTAGAATGTTATACACATATGTATATGTCTTAAAGAGAAAAACCTACAACCATTCATGTCACGAAGGAGGCGCAAATATCATATATATATATATATATATATATATATATATATATATATATATATATATATATATATATATATATATACATATATATATATATATATATATATATATATATATATATATATATGAAAGAGAACAGGTTCCAAGACTGACTCCTGCGGCACACCCTGTTATGTCTGACATTCAGAAGTTTGACCATCAGTCGCTACATTTTGTTTCAGTCCAGTCAAACCAATTATCTAATTTCCGAAGCACAACTTAATATATATATTCCGTGTGACTTAACTTTGCCATGTAATCGAATGCTTTAAGATGTTCTAGATGGATGACACCATCCGTTCTACTCTCACCATGCATGAAGAAGTGGATATGTCAGACATGATGAGCGATGACGTCGAAAACCAATTGGAGAATCGTTTATTTACTGGTAGAGCTTAAACGGTTCACAATTTTGTCCCAGAAGATGGTTTCCACCACTTACATACGATTGACTAGTTGGATGATGATTTCCATGTTGTGAGTTATTACCTCATTTGAATGTTTGAGTTATATCGACAAACTTACATTCCTCTGTGGCTTTCACGGTAGCAAGCAAGTGTCTAACTAAAGAGAAGAGCCAAGGGTTATGTATCTCATTTTTCGCCCCTTTCAATACCCTCGGATAAAACGTATATGCTTTTGCTGTATTATTTTCTATCATTCCATTCGAAAGAGGGAAAGGGAGAAGGGTGAAACAGAAAAGGAGAACCAGAGAGGAACCAATGGGCAAAAAGGAATAAAAATCCATGCACCTGGAGTGTCTGCCATTTCTTTTGAAGTTCTGTTGAGCAGATGACTTCAACAGGAAATTACGAGACGCCTCATACCTTTCATTATCATCCATAACATAAAAGAAATCATGGATGAAAATGATCTTACTTTGAACAAAATATTATTATGACTTTGCTTTGAATAGAAAAAGACTCTTGGAAATGCACCTTACAATGGAATTAAGTAATCTGTGAGTTTCCCATTTGATTACTGCACAAAATGTGAGGCAAAAGTTTCACGTAAGACAAGGAACAGAAAATGGAAGAGAAGAGATTAAAGAATTAAGATGAAAGAAGGGATTGCAAGTGTGAGATGCCATTAAGAAAGAAATTAGCACGTAAATGAGAAGCTTAGGAGGAAAGATCAGGAGGTGAGGCTGGGTTGGTGCCACACTGTGGATCAGGAGGTGAGGCTGGGTTGGTGCCACACTGTGGATCAGGAGGTGAGGCTGGGTTGGTGCCACGTTGTGGATCAGGAGGTGAGGCTGGGTTAGTGCCAAACTGTGGATCAGGTGAGGCGAGGCTGGGTTGGTGCAACGCAGTGGGTAGGTTCTTGCTACATAGTGGGGGGATACCTGCTCTGCAGGGGAAGGATATCTCCACTGGAAGGATACGTCGACCCTCCATCGGCAGGATACATACTATCAAGTGGAAGGATATCGACTTTCCAGTGGAGAAATACCTACTCTGCAGCGGAAAAAAATCTTCTTTGCAGTGGAAGGATGCCAGATATACAGTGGAAGGAGGGTTACTTTGCTCAAAAGAGGACGCCTGCTTTGTCCAGAAAGGCCGTCTGATCTGCACTGGAAAAATACCTGATATGCAATAGAAGGAAACTTGACAGGCAATGAAAGAAACTGAGAACTGGGAGACTCTGTTCCTGCATCGTAACTTGGAGATTTGAACATAACTAAGGACAATGACATGAAGAAAATAAGACAGGAAATAAAATTTTGATTTGCATTATGATCTGAATATGAACGTCCCTTAGAGAAAATTACAGTAAAAGAATTTTCAATTTAGTTTCTGTTTAACTACTAGATCATGTTCAGAGACTCGGGTGTCACAGGTGGGAAAAAAAAGATTAATCAGGGAATGATGAGGGAAACAAATAGGTGTTAGGTATGAAAAAAACCGACGAAACATTAAGAAAACATACCTTCAAAATTTCCCTTCACATAGTGTTCAAATGTACCATGCATTCGTTCGTAAGATCCGGATTATTGCATGTGATACATGCATCAGCTTCTCTTCGGACTGTGAATGCGACGATGAATTCAGCTTTTCCCTTTTGCTTTGCTAATCATGGCATTTCAAAGCCAGATTTATTCCAGTTGTATAAACACAAATGTAAATTTTCACTCTCGTATTAAGATCTGTAAAGTAAATTATCCATATATGTTTGGGCAGATAGCGTCATTATCTTAGTCGAGATGTAGATACAGCATGTGTTATTATCATTATTATTATCATTATTATTATCATTAATTATTATCATTATTATCATTATTATTATTACTATTATTATTATTATTATTACTATTATTATTATCATTATTATCATTATAATTATTATCATTATTATTATTGTTATCATTATTATTATCATTATTATTATTATAATCATTATTACTACTATTATCATCATTATCATTATCATTATCATTATTCTCATCAACAAAATCGTTAAATAGCCTCTCCTCTCGTGACTGTGCTATAACTTCAAAGCTACGCTCTTGTCAGCGGCGGAAATGACAAAACTCCTTTGTAAGGAGAAGTTCTTCAGCGAGACTCTACTCCATCGACATCGCCTCGTCGAGGGTGAGAACTGGTAGGAGGTCAAGGAAGCCTACGGTCCCTGGCCACAGCCCTGAAGGGTGATGGTGGAAGATCAGGGGCGCTTGAGAACTTACAGTTAACTAACATAATAAAACGCTTCACAGAATTGGTACGTTTACAGAAACCTGATAAATGAAACACTTGTGTTTTATATATTCGCAATATATTCGCAATATATTGGGGTCTGGTCTGCTGCTTCAACCTTAAGGGTTAGGGAGAAGGTCAGGGACGCCTAAGGTCCCCCAGCCCGAGCCCTGAAGGTTGGTGGTGGAAGGTCAGGGACGCCTGTACAATCAGGGGTAGACCTGCTACCCTACTGACCTTTGCAGTAATTACCCAGATTAAACATTCGTTCCACAGGCGAGGGAGAGAAGGTGGGGCGAGATACTGCAACATGAATAGTAGATCCAGCACCAGTAATCATTAACGGCATTCAACATTGAAGTGAAGATTTTAAGAAACTAACACTGTGTATATATATATATATATATATATATATATATATATATATATATATATATATATATATATATACATATATTATCCCTGGGGATAGGGGAGAAAGAATACTTCCCACGTATTCCCTGCGTGTCATAGAAGGCGACTAAAAGGGGAGGGAGCAGGTGGCTGGAAATCCTCCCCCTCTCATTTTTTTTTTTTTAATTTTCCAAAAGAAGGAACAGAGAAGGGGGCCAGGTGAGGATATTCCCTCAAAGGCCCAGTCCTCTGTTCTTAACGCTACCTCGCTAATGCGGGAAATGGCGTATAGTATGAAAGAAAGAAAAGAATATATATATATATATATATATATATATATATATATATATATATATATATATATATATATATATATATATATATATATATTGTATATGTTGAAATGTATAGGTATGTATATGTGGGTGTGTGGATGTGTATGTATATACGTGTGTGTGTGTGTGTGTGTGTGTGTGTGTGTGTGTGTGTGTGTGTGTGTGTGTGTGTGTGTGTGTGTAGTGTGCAAATCCTTCTGTCGTGTTCTTTACAATACGGAAAAAGATTCTTTTTATCATGGAGGAGCCGCCTGGTACCCACTCATCCTGTTTATTAATATAAATTGAATCCCACAAACTGGATTCTCTTCCCTCCCGAAATCTCGGTGAAAACATCGGGAGAAAGTTTTCTATTCGGGCTCTTGTTTTATTCCCGTGAAGCAGGTACGTTTTCTCCCCAGGACCGCTTGAAATATTTCTACCTACAATCGCCATCTGTGGTCAGAAACGTTTCTTTCCTCCCCACCCTTCGTTTTCAGTCTATTTTTTTTCCCCCATCCCTAACGAAACGTTTGCCTCTTATCGTGTGATAGTTCGGAGATTATATCATACACCTCAAACCTTGTGATGGCCTCAGATATGGGATATAGTGAGCTTAGGGAAACTAAAAAGTTACCATATTGGCTCTGAGAGTTGAGATCATCATCTTTGGGTCTCGGTCGAAGATGATGCATGATAGAGCAAGTCCTGAGGTGTCAGCATACTGAACAGCTGACTACTTGTTCGGGACAATGGAGTATTTGTTGAGGCATTTAGGTGTCTACACGTTAGCTTGAACTTAGCGAGAAATATAAAGAAGTTTATAAAACACACACACACACACACACACACACACACACACACACACACACACACATACATCTTATATATATATATATATATATATATATATATATATATATATATATATATATATATATATATATATATATATTTACATATAAATCCAGTGTACGTAACCAGCTGCCTGGGTGCTGTAGAAATCAATTTCCTGTGGCTGTTTCTAATGAAAAAGTCAAGAATGGTGACATCATTTCATGTGAAAAGGTTATTTGAAAAGATTCTGAGATTATGTCAAATGGTATTTGCCGTGAGAATTAACTAAGTCTACCTCCGGTCATGGGACAAATCAATATGGACATGAAGAGCATCCTGTCTGAGGCAAACGTCTCGTCGAAACTCGAAGGTCCAGTGTACCGGCACTGGCAAATGGTTGTGTCTAGTGACAATAATTCTAGTGTCAAAGAGATTCGATTCCTTAAGACTTGCCCAGAAACTAAACGAGCGAAGAGACTTTACATCT
The DNA here is from genome assembly GCF_036320965.1 of Panulirus ornatus. NCBI lineage: Eukaryota > Metazoa > Arthropoda > Malacostraca > Decapoda > Palinuridae > Panulirus > Panulirus ornatus. The sequence continues at coordinate 12,382,588 of NC_092243.1, read as the reverse complement.
ATTTCTAAATTCACTCCAGCCTTCACTTGCTGGATCGTTCAGTGTACACCAAAGTGTGTTACATAATGCCCTGAAAAAGGCGCTGCTTCAGCCACCACTCACCTACAGATCCTGAAGTACTTTTCTCATGACGGTCATCATAAGCCCCCAATCAAATCGTTAATACTCAAGTTACTATATAAAGAAAAGTAGTAGTTAACTTCTTTATCTTGAAGAACTCTTATACTAGAAGATTGCCCAGGTTTGCGCCCTAAATAGAACATTGCACAGCGTTTGAATCTGCTCGCCAGGTGAAGGCATCATCACTAGAAGGAACGTCTGTAGGCAGAGCTACGTAGAGACATCTAGAGACATCACCCGATGAGGCTAGAGATTCTAGCGTCGAGGTATATCCCGATGCGAGAGATTCTCACATGCTAACGCCAGCCGAGTGTGACTCTGACCTTCTCCTCCTTGCTTTTAATGTCAGTCCATCGATATAGCCCACGTCTGGCGGTCTACCTATCTTGCGCCCGCCGGAGAGACGCCAGCCTTGCAGTTCGTCGTCGTGGTTCGAACATAAACTTTGCTCGGCCATCAGTAAACTGCTCATGATAAAGTTTTGAATTCAAAGCATTTCCGAGCGTAGCGCCTCGTAAAATGCCAACGCGGGAGTGAAGCCTGAGTCTTCGCTATAAATCAATTGTTCACTAGTTTTAAGCATGTGTTTTCCTTTGTAAGTTATGCTTGGTAATGCTTGTGTCTGTCCGTGCTTGTGTGTGTGTGTGTGTGTGTTTCATGCATCTATTGATGCCTTTATGTATGTACAGGAGCCTATTTTTGTATACAAGTGTGGGTATGTATGCGAGCTTTCGAAATTTCCGTAAACACACGAATGAGAATGTATCACCCTCGCTCACTCTCAGCACAACAAACCTTTCAGGGGATTTTCGTCTTTTCTCTCCTAATCCATGTGGGTCAAGGGACACGTCTCTCTCTCTCTCTCTCTCTCTCTCTCTCTCTCTCTCTCTCTCTCTCTCTCTCTCTGGGAACTACAAAGGGCACAGCGAGGACCACCAATGACTTCGAAGAACTGGGACAACTTCGAAGAACTACCAGTGGCCACAAGAGACAATGCACCAGACCTTTATTTGACGATGGACGCACCTCATACTCCAGACCCTATAGTATCACACTATGACAGAGCTACAGCGTTCTACTGGTGCTGTGATCTCTCCGACGACATCCCTACATATTCTCAGTAGCGTCAGACTATCACTGAGATACAGCGTAGTGCAGGAACTTCCGTCTCAGAGTTACAACGAATCGCAAATTGTGTAGCCTTAAATCATCTACAGAAATACAGCGCACTGGAGGTACTGTAGCCTCATACAACTACAGAGATACAGCGTATACTGGTGGTACTGTAATCCTAGACCGCTACAGAGATACAGCGAACTGCACGTGCTGTAGCTTCAGACTACAACAGAGATACTAAGGGTATTGTAGAAATAGATCACTATAGAGATACAGTATACTGCAGGCTCTGTAGCCTCACAAGACAACATACAGATACAGCTCTACATACAGGTACTGTAGTTTCAGACATTACAAAATTCATGGAAACGAAGGTGTAGGACACAACAGTGTGGAGCCTCTAAAATTCAAACGTCACTCAAAAACTCCAAAATGTGGAGAGAGAGAGAGAGAGAGAGAGAGAGAGAGAGAGAGAGAGAGAGAGAGAGAGAGAGAGAGAGAGAGAGAGAGAGAGAGAGTTATCTCCTGCACGTGAGGGGATCAATGGGCAGCCCCTGCAGTGGCGGTGGCATCTTCCAATATAGATATATATCCTTGGTCCATTAGGGGCACGTGTCACCTCATATTTATCACCCCTGCCTCCAATATCAGAGTCCAGACGGGATGCGAATACATTCTGTCCTGGGAAGAAAACACATACAATAATACGCCACATCTTTTCTTTAATCTGTTGGTGTTTATCGTGGAATCTTTACTCTCATGGGTTTGGTTTATATGTATCAAAATAGATGTTTTTTTTTTATAGTTTATATAGGAATCTAAGATTCATATTCTCAAACTCTCTTCCAGGTATTGGTTATACACACACACACACACACACACACACACGGACCTACGTGGTGTAGCGGTTAGCGTTACTGACTGCCATGCTCTCGGGAGCAAAAATCAAATTGATATCTGAAGAAGAGGGGAAAGTGTACCAATATTACGGTGTAGGGCAAGGGGGTCAAGTTAGCCTGGGACATTTTATAAATCGGACCGCTTTCGACTCAAGTCTCTCAGGTAAGGATGCATAGCTCGGACCACCTCAGATGTGAGAGCAGTGCTCTATACAAGGACGATTCAATTCCTAGTATAAACGGAGCAACTGTTCAGAAGAAAATAAGTTTCGACATCCAAACAGGACACCAAGTTTCTTAGAGGCATACTTAGTTATTCCTGTAATATGGAGTTTCCAAGAAAGAGTGGATGTTAGTACAAGCTTGTATGTTCATAGAGTCAAAATGTGGAATTACAAAACCGTGAAAGGAGAGTCGAGAGGTGTGAAGAGTTTTCGACAGAAAGATGGGAAGAAACTGGGTCTTGGAGGCATTAAACCTAACTAGATTTCGTCTCCCCCTAAAATATAACCTAAGTCTGATTTATCGAGGAAGCTATGTCAAAACGAAATACAGATCGAGTGAGAGGAGCAGAATTAAAGGATGTGGATGAATGCAGTGTTGAGTCGTCAGCATATGAGTGCATCTTATCATTTCTGGAGGAAAGGAAATCGTTGAAAAAGAAAGAGAAAAAAGTGTAGGGGACACGACAGAACCTTGAGAGACACCACTCTTGTTGGAAGAAAAGGGGAGGCTGATCCATCAACAACCATAGAGATAGATCGGCCAGAGAGGAAGCTAGATATGAAGGAGCAAAGTGAGGAAGGAAAGCCAAACGAGAGGAGCTTAGAGATGAGACCCCGATGCCACACTCTGTCAAAAGCTTTGGATATGTCAAGGGCAACTACACAAAATCTTTCAGGGATGATGACCGGACGTTAGTAAGATAGGAAAGGAAATCACCAAAGGATCTCGCCTGACGGACACCAAACTGGTGATCAGAGAGAACACTGAGAGTTTCGATGCGTCTCTGGACATGGGAGCTGAGGAGGGATTCAGAGCCCGGAAACGGTAATGTCAAAGCAATAGAACAATAGTTAAAGGGGTCAAAACGGTTACCCTATGTAGGGATCGGATGCATCAATGCATGTTTTCAAGGAGCAGAAAAAGTTTTAGGTTTTAAACCGAAACGGAATAGACGAGCAAGCACAGGTGCAAGTTCATAGGCAAACATTCTTTCAGTACACGGGGATGGATGCCATCAGGACCATAAGCCTTACTTGTCTACAGAGAAAGAAGCGCTTTTCGGACAGTCCGAAAAGAGATTACGGGGAGGGGTATAGGACTAGTAACAGGAGCATCAAGAGGTGAAGAAATGTTAGTCATCCAAGGTGGAGTTAGAAGAGAAACAGGAACCAAAGAGAGTTGCTTTGTCTAAGGGAGAGACAGCTTTAGTACCGTCAGAACGGAAAAGTGAAGGAAAGGTAGAGCGACAGAAGTTGTTAGAGATGCCCTTAGCTAAGACCAGAAAGAGCTATCAATAGATACCAAGGAGTGATTATCACACTTCCTTTGAATAAAGGAAAGCTTTGCCTTACGGATAACATGCTTGAAGTAATTACGGGAAGTGATAGAAGCTGAATGGGAGTCAGAGTTGTGATCAGAAAGTTCTAAAACTTAACCTTTCTTTTCAAGAACAGTGTCCATACAATACCTTTACTAGCAATCCCTTGAGAGTAATCTCCCTCTGATGATATGCAAGTGTCCTAAAGGCTCTGCCATTTTTTGGAAGCAACGCTGAAAGTCCTCAGTTGTGAATTGATCGAGTTCTGCTTCCACATTGTCATGAATGGTTGAACGTCACCAAATCTTCGACCCTTCAGCTTTATTAAGATTTTTAAGAACAGAGAAAAAAAAATCGCGAGATCAGGTGAATACAGAGGGTGTGGTATAACATGAGTGTATTCTCTAGCAAAGAAATTCTTGAATGGAGGCAGCTGTGTGTGAGGGAGCGTTGTCATGCTGTGGAAACTATAAACCATTTTCAACCAGAAGGGGCCAGTTTCCTCCAACTTTACCCCTCATTCGAATCATATGTACAGGGGAGACTACTTCGATCATGTTTGTGGAAGGGAACAAAAGCCGCATGTTAAGGAAGTCTTCCTGATATGAGTTGAGGTCATCAGTGACGTATCGCAGGAATATATCACTGGACCGTTATTCTTCTTGATCTATGCGAACAGCCTGTCGAAAGGATTGGACTCGTACCCGAACATGTTTGCAGATAACACTGAAGTCAAAAGAGAGATGAAAGAAAATAGAAGACTGCATAAGCATACAAGGGGTCCTTGACAGACTTCTACGCCGGTGTGTCACATGTTCATGGAAATTCAACCCGAATAATTAATGAAGATTAAGATGGGACACAGTGCAAGAATGCCTCAATATGAGCATTACTTTGCAGGAAGTATTCTGAGGGAACTCATGTGCGACAAAGATGTGGAAGTATTCTAAAGGAACTCGTGCGTGACAAAGATGTGGGAGGAAGTATTCTAAAGGAACTCGTGTGTGACAAAGATTTGGGAACTGTATAGTTGATGTCGTCCTAAACCTGTCGTCATATCCCATATACATTAGGAAAATCGTAGAGGAGACACACTGTTTGGTGTCAAATATTACAAACCCATGCGAATGTTAGAATCACAAATATTCAGCAAGTTGTTCACTTCTCACATTAGACCGAAACTTGAATATCTTTTTCAAGCTTGGTCAGCGCACTTAAAGAACAAAGGACCAATAGTGAAGGGAGTCAGAAACACTTCTACAATCAAGATAGCCGAGTTACATGGACGAGTGAAAGGCCTTTCATATACTCACCATGGAAGAGAGAAGAGTGAAGCATGACTTGATCACACCTTTTAAGTTTCTAAACCAGCTCTTCGAAAGATGAAGGAACAGAACAACCAAAGGCTACAACATAGAATAAAGAAGAAGTTGTTACGAAGGATGTAAAGGTCGCACTTTTACAGTACAAGAGCAATGGATGAATGGAAAAGAGTTATGAGACAGTGAATGTGGACGACGTACAGAAGTTTCAAAAACTGTATAGCAGTGGAGAAAGTTGAAAAAGAGAAAGGGGCCACGCGAGAGCAGAACTCCCATCTCATACAGCACAAAGAATTTACAGTAAAGTAATAACAAAAATGTAATTCCACACACACACACACACACACACACACACACACACACTCATATGAGCCTTTTCCACTTCGTTTCTGTCTCTTTCTTTTGCTCTTTCTATCTTCCTCTACTCTCCTCCATCCCAGACTGCCGTGGCTCACGCCTTGCCAAGTACTCGTCTCTTCTCCCTGCCCCTTGCGTGACAAGTCTCTAAGCAAAAGAGTCCGCCTTAAAAGCCTGGTCGTGTCCTCATTACCTCACACATCCTTGACCTTCCACACATACGTGTCTTATTCCCTCCTCCCATTCAACCCTCAGCCTTAATCCTTGTATCATCCTTCAACGAGAGAAGCTAAAGTTGGTTTTCTGTCACTCACACATACACACACACACACAGAGACACACTCACATATATATATATATATATATATATATATATATATATATATATATATATATATATATATATATATATATATATATATACGAATATAGTGCAATTGAACGCGCACTACCATATAACATACAAACCTCCAAGAGCCAGTATCGAACCCGGGACCCTTGCGTGGCAGGCGAGAGCACTACTGCTACGCAGGGGTCCCGGGTTCGATCTTGGCTGTTGGAGATTTGTATGTTATATATATATATATATATATATATATATATATATATATATATATATATATATATATATACATATATATATATATAACATAATATCCTCCAACAGCCAGGATTCGAACCCCTTCCTTTTACCACTGTACATCATTTCTGCTTTCAGTAACAAAATCTTAGGAAAATTCTTGATAGATTGTTCCGCAATAGAATCATACAAAATATTCTACAGCAACCTACATGAAATTACTTTAAACCCAATCACTCAACTACCACACTACGAACAATCCACAGAAAAGCATATCGCAGATGCTTCAACCAAACGCAACCCACATCTCGCTCAGTATTTGAGGCAGGCAGTACACATCAACAAAATATATGACACTGTTCCCCCAAGCACCTCCCTGCTGCACACCCTAAGATTCTTAACACTAACCCTCCACAGCAATAATGACAACAAGAGGTCATAGCTTTATAACTGGCCACCATGCCACCATAAGACTTCACCTCTAAAAGACATTAAACATTACATTAGAGTCACACATGTAGCATTGAAAAGACGATGGAAATCGTCCTAAATACTCACATGTCCGTGGTGCGTCCCCCATATTGAATAGTAAGTTCAGTTTCGCTCACCCTACTTGGAAAAAAGGCATAGATAAAATGGAGAGAGTACAGCCAGCGTCGAGCGACTAAGACGATTCCCGGAATGAGAAACAAATCCTTTGGGAGCCGATTAACGATTTAAATCTCCTTAGAATGTAAAAGGTTAAGAGGTGATTGGATACAGGTATTCGGAATTATCAAAGGCTTCGATAATCTCGATCTAATAAGCTGCTTAAGGCTTGATTCATCTGAGGGATGAAAACTCGTGAACCAGCGTTTTATCTGTCATGAGGGGGAAGTACTTCTTTCTTCGTAAGGATTGTTAACATATGGAATTAATCTACCAGTGAGAGTGATTGAAAGCAGTACAACAGGTATGTTTAAGGAAAGATTTGATAGATATTTGGCTTCATGTCCATGATTGATATTATTTGTGGCTTAATCACAAGAATAGTTAGAAGGTAAGCCCTTTGTATTTCTTTGTATGCCTCGGTTCAACTCACTGATAGCATATCGCTCCTAATATACCACATCTGTTAAATCCTCTGCATCTCTTGCGCACCTCACGCCCTCCTGCATATTCAAGCCCCGATATGTCGACATGTAGATCCTCAAGTTGACCTCTCCTCACTCATCCTCTCCATATGGTAAAACCTTTGAGCCCATCTTCTTCAGCTCTCTTAAACATACTCCTTTGACTGCCACACCTCTCTCTCCTACCCTTCCATTTCTCATTCGATCAACCCTCCTTACAACACATTTTCTTATCAAACATTTCATTTCTAATGCATCTACCCACTTCTGTACTTTAGGTATCTAGGGCCTATGCATCGCATCCATATAACAGATGGGACTACAATACCATCAACCATACCCATCTTTGCCCTTAGAGACAATAACCTATCCTTCCACACATTTCTCAGTACTCCCTGGAGCCTTCGCCCCCTCACACACCATATAGCTCACTTCAGGTATTTCCACAGGCCATTTAAGAAACTGGCAAGTAATGGAGCATGTATAATAAATCAAACGTAGCTAGGATGCAAATTCCGCTGAATGGAAACCACTGGATATGCCAACAATATACAATAAACATTCACTGAGCACCAAACTGTACCAATAATCATCTTTCTTGACATTCTCTTCCTTTGTTTGCATCTCCGTGTTTACATGTGTGTTTAGAATCGTGCTCAGCGGACCGGAGTGGCGAGGGATTTCCCGTCCGTAATCGCCTCTCATAAGTCATGAGAGGATCCAGCTGCAGGCAGAGAGCCTATACGCTACAGTTCTACACTTAAATACTCTTATGAGATTCTGATAATCTACTTATGTATCTTCCATAAGTAGGTTGGGATCTTTTCATAACGAAAATGATATGGGCCGAAGTGTTATGGTTTTCGCTCTTTATCTCCGTGTTGATTCACCAACATTACCACTACTGTAAGATAGGATGAACTGTACTTCTAAAAGAATGAAAACATCAGAAATACTCTAACGCACCGCTACCCCTGTAGTGCTACAGTCTAGCTCATCATAGTTAAGGTGGGAGACCAACGCCAAGTAATTCTCTCTCTCTCTCTCTCTCTCTCTCTCTCTCTCTCTCTCTCTCTCTCTCTCTCTCTGCAGATATCAACGAGGATGATACATATACATATATATATCGTTGGCTTACGACGTTCATTCTCATGTTCATTCCTCCGTCATCAGACCGACGCTCCTCTCCCGGTCTTCCGCGAGTCAACAAATCCTATGCTGGGCGATCCTACTAGACAGTGTGTGTGTTTGTGTTGCCAGTCAACCCGCCTCCCTCCAACCCTTGTTGTGGCTCAGCTACGGTGGATACTACGTCACGAGGCCAGGTAGCTCACCGTTGAACGTAGGTCAACCCTAGCTTAACTCCTTCCTGGCTTTGACCTTGAGGGAGGGGGTGGATATCTTGGGCAGGATATGGAGGTACCCAAAGTACTAACGAGCGAAGTTACCCCTCTTATACCCTAGTTTATCCTGAGTAGGATATGAGGGTAGCTAGAGCACAAACGTAGGACGTTACCTCTCTCTTACAGCATGGCCTTGGATTGAATATCATGGGTAAATCATAGGGGCATCTATATTCCATCTCGAACACAGTTCACCCCTCTCTATATCCCCTTGAGCATGCTGGGAAAGTCACAGGAGCAACTAGCACTGGGAAAGTCACAGGAGCAACTAGATCACACTAGGAAAGTCACCAGAGCAACTAGAACACACTGTGAAAGCTACAGGTGCAACTAGAACACACTGGGAAAGTCACAGGAGCAACTAGAACACACTGGGAAAGTCACAGGAGCAACTAGAACACACTGGGAAAGTCACAGGAGCAACTAGAACACACTGGGAAAGTCACAGGGGCAACTAGAACACACTGGGAAAGTCACAGGAGCAACTAGAACACACTGGGAAAGTCACAGGGGCAACTAGAACACACTGGGAAAGTCACAGGAGCAACTAGAACACACTGGGAAAGTCACAGGAGCAACTAGAACACACTGGGAAAGTCACAGGAGCAACTAGAACACACTGGGAAAGTCACAGGGGCAACTAGAACACACTGGAAAAGTCACAGGAGCAACTAGAACACACGGCTCGTCCCTGGAAGCTCAGATTCGCTTGGTGGAAAGGGATAGGTCGGACTTACTTCTCGAACGACCCTATGTTTTCTCATAGCCTTGGTCTCTTAAGCCGTGTCTCATCACCTGAGCGGAGTGAGTAAGAATTGCTCAGCCTAGTACCTGTGTCTTTGAGGGTCCGGCTCAGCGACGGATCTGTTCTGCTCCGGCACGACTTGAAGATGAGGTGGCCGTGGAGAGCGTGTCCCAGCTGGTGGCGGAGATGGCCCTCTGGCTAAGCCAGGTGGTGTAGCAAAACACAACGTCCTCAATAAAAGGACGGCCCTTAGCGTCTTAGGGAAATGTTATACCTAAAGTTACCAAAGGACAGCATCATCCTGTATGGCTCATTATGAGGCCTTATACACACACACACACACACACACACACACACACACAAACACATACATACACATCATATATATATATTCATATATATATATATATATATATATATATATATATATATATATATATATATATATATATATATATATATATATATATACTGAAGAAAGTTCATCTACGAAATTATCCCCAGAGTGTGCCATTACTGCTATGCAAATTTTGGATCTCGAACCCTGGCTCAAGGGTCCTGGAATACAAATTCTAGACATACGCTCCAGTTTCCTGGCTACAGATGAATCACTGACAGAGGCAGCGTGTCAACATTCCCCGAGTTTATATACCCCCAGAGCAACCAGTGTCAACTTTTGATCTTTAAGAAAAATAAAAAGGAAAGAAAACGTCCTCGTACGCTGGACTCGTTAGTCGTGGAATGAAAGAAGTTGATGAACCGATGGGAAAGGAAGACGAAGTGTTTTGTACTCAAACCAGAAGGATAATCTCTGGAGGTTTACCTTCGTTGGCTGTGGCTAGCACACACACACACACACAGCATCAATCGCATCGCACAATCTACTTTACTCTCTCTCTCTCTCTCTCTCTCTCTCTCTCTCTCTCTCTCTCTCTCTCTCTCTCTCTCTCTGGTAATAAAAACCTTCATCTTATCCCACCGACCATCCCGTGCTGCCTCTCCTACTGGTAACACCTAGCAACCTCTAGTGCTTCTCTTACTGGGAACATCGGCCAACCGTCCATATTGCCTCTCTCACTGGCAATATCGACCAAACCCTTGTTGTCCCTCTCACTGGTAACACCGAACAACACTTTTACGTAAAATCCCGTTTCGTGTGACTCCAGGTACACATGCATCATAACCACCTCTCACCCTTCACCTGCCATCCACCAATCTACTGCATGACTAAGGAACAAGTCTCCCTCCAGTAGCCTCTCTGTCAAGTCCTAGCACCTCCTCCAACCAGATCCCTCTCCTCTGGCCTCACTATCCTACCCAGTCCTAAGATCTCCTCCAACCTGGTTCATATTCCTTTCACCTCGCCAATCCTACCCAATCCTGGCACCTCTTCCTACTGACACCCCGTACCTGTGACTTCGCTATCCTACCGATTCCTAAGACTTCCTCCCGTCATATCCTGCTCACGAAGGGAACACATCCCCTCCTGTTATCTCACTGTCCTACCCAATCCTCACCCTTCCTTGCCTCTCTAACAAATCCTGCCACTAAAGAACAGCTAGAGAAACATAGGGTAAGACAGATATTCATCAGCATACTCCACTGTACCCATTTTCTTTGGGACTCTTTCATAGTATTCTCATTCATCTGACGTAAGAAAGATATAAAAGATGGGATGCAAGTTAAAAATGCCTCTGTCCTTTTCTTCAGTGATGACCCTTCCCTCCCATTTGAGCATAATGGCAATCTCAATGGCTTCCTTATCCTCATATGCATCCTTTCCACACTCTGTTCGACACAAGTAACTTCGAAAAGCAAGTCAAGTAATATAGCCCAAGAATTTCTTAAAAGCACGACTTCTTTAGAACAAGTCTTCATCTGAACACTGGGACTCAAAAAAAAAGAAATGCTTTCTCGAACGTTGGAACAAACATGAGTCTTTCCTCTTTCCTATAAATTTTCGTCCAAGTGAAGGTAAACACGTATAGTTTCAGCGTCACACAACAAGCTGATTGACGGCAGCGAACACCCGACATTCCAGGTCGCAACGAGAAGTGATGGACGTCTTATTATTACTGTGACTGACAGTAATAACTGATACTGCTGACGTGATGGTTGGCAATCTCTCTCTCTCTCTCTCTCTCTCTCTCTCTCTCTCTCTCTCTCTCTCTCTCTCTCTCTCTCTCTCTCTATGTATATATATATACATATATATATATATATATATATATATATATATATATATATATATATATATATATATATATATATGAAAAAACAGATGAGACAAACTTTTTCATTTTTCCGAATCTATTTCCCATACATTTTGAGAACCAGCCTCATCATCAGTAAACAAACTGCAAAACGCAAAGATTACGTATTAAGAATCATTGCAGCAGATAAGAAGTTTAATAACGTTATCTGATTTCGGAGTTCTATGTCTCATGTGTCTATGTCTCTTGATTCTTTATACTCTGAATGTCTTCAGTTTGTTCTTCGTATCTTAAAGTTCCGGGTATAAGCTATTGCAATCTTGTTCTTTTTTCTCATATGTAACCTTTTTAGAGTGATATATCTTTCCTCACTTTTATCCTTCATTTTGATCATTTATGATCTCTTGTATGATTCTGATTATTTGAACGTCTTTGTGTTTTGTATTTTGTCCACTGATGATGCTGAAGGTCCTCGAAAGCTATGAAGAATAAGAAAGGGAGCTTTGATGTAGCTCTTCTCTCGTCTGACTTGGCCCTGACTTTTATACCGAGACACCGTTTTGGAAGAAAACATATAGTCCATGTTTCATATGTGTGTGTGTGTGTGTGTGTGTGTGTGTGTGTGTGTGTGTGTGTGTGTGTGTGTGTTCAGCAGAATTATTCTGTCCGTTGCATCTTGCACCTTGTATATGACCCCTGTGTTGTCAGTACCCATTCTGTATAAAGAAATGAGGCAATCCAGCTACAGGGTAGTGAAAAGGAGTAGAATGAAGAGGAGGAAGAAGAAAAGGAGGAGGAAGAGAAAGAGGAGGAGGAGGATGAAGAGGAGGAGGAGGAGGATGAAGAGGAGGAGGAGGAGGAGTGGTAGGTGGGTGGGTGGTTGGTGAGGCAAACATCTTCCCGAATATTTATGACGAGTGTGTCCAACAGCCTCCCACCCCACCAGCTTCACCATACCCCCCTCTCTCACTCCTGCTCCCTTCACTCTTCCCTACTCACTCTCCCAGGACCACACTCACTCTTAACCACACACTCTCCCAGGACCAGCAGCACCAGCACCACGTGCTCTCATGCAAGTCCCACCTTCTCATCCTCTCACACCTCTCACTTGGCTGCCACCTCACCACTTCTCCTCTACCCTTTAAATGCCTCTGCCCCCTCTCACCTTTCATCTTTTTCACTCTCTCTCACCTCTCACCATCTACTTCATACTTCTCGCATGACGTGCCACTCTCACTTCGTATTCCCTGCTTTGCTCAACTCTCACTGCGCTGCCCCTCTCATCTCTCACTTACCTGGTGCTTTGATCCCTCGTTTGCTTGCCTCTTTAATCTCTTACCTGCCTGCTGCAGCTCTCTCTCTCTCTCTCTCTCTCTCTCTCTCTCTCTCTCTCTCTCTCTCTCTCTCTCTCTCTCTCTCTAAAGTTCATTCTTCTCTGTCATAGCTCTATTTCTCTCATCCAAACTCTTAACTCATTCTTTCCTCTTCTTCCTTTCTCCCTTCCTTCTTCACACCGTTCGTCTAAATGGTACAGATTTCCGTCACCCATGGCAGAGTCCTCAGATTTAACAAGCGAGATGACGGCGGGCTGAGCAGTATGACCCAGACGAGTCGTGCAGGAGGGGGTTCCGAGTCACTTCTGGGGTGGGGGGGGGTTCACACATTCACCACTGGATCCTCGAGTGCTTCGAACACAGTGCTCGAACCTTCGTCCCATTCCCTCAGCCTGATGGAGTGGAGGATTATGAATCACTCTGTTCATCCCTTATCCTACCATACCCCTCGGTCCATTACCATCTTCCCTCCCATCCTCCCTATATCAGGATGCCACTTCAGAGCATCCTCTCCTCCGTTTTTGAACTCCTATGACTTATAAACCTCCCCTTATACAAGAGGACTTTCAAGCACCTTTCATTAATAGCTTTAGGAACCTGGGACGTCCTGAGTGGTGCTAGGAGAGGGAATCTCCCATCAGCGTGGCGTCTTAGTCGACGTCCTAATGGTAAAATTGTCTCTTGTTGCATCTCCCTTGTCCTTATCTCCCCATACCTACCCTAAGACCTCACGTGCTGGCCATTAAAGTCTTCTCTCCCTCCCCTTACATTAACATGACCTCTGCTCTCGCTTGATTTCTCATCTCCTTACACTCGAATGCTCGCTTAGTTGAGACTACAAACATATCTTTCGTCTCATGTCTCATCTCTTCACCGGCAGCTCTTCTCTCTCTCTCTCTCTCTCTCTCTCTCTCTCTCTCTCTCTCGTAGAAAATCTCACACATTCTTATCACATCTCCCTTCCTTCCTCACTCACCTCCAACATTGTAGTTACCACTCACATTCACACACGATCACTCACTCACCTCCCTCTCCTATCTCTTGGTCTATCTCCCTTCTACTTTCCCCCACCCTCACACTGGCATATCTGTTGCCCTCTGGCTAGGTGCTCACGGCCTTTCTGTTTACCATCTGCCTGACCAAACTCAGGTAAGGAGATTCCTGTAGCCTGCTTCACATACCCGTCTATGCCTTCCCCTACAGCTGTCTTCCCTACACTTCCTTCTCACAGCCCTCAAGTGACTCGCTTCCATCCGAAGGACCTATCCTCCAAGCTTTCCTCCCTCCCTTTCGCCCTCTACTTCTGCTCTCTCACTTCCCCTGACCTTCTTCCTTCTAGCATTCCATCTCTGGTCCCCTAATTCCTTCGCAAAATGTGACCTCTCTGTCCTCTTCCCTTGTTCCTTCCTCAATAACTTTAGCTCCTCCTGCACACACACACATCTCTCCCTCTCTCTCTCTCTCTCTCTCTCTCTCTCTCTCTCTCTCTCTCTCTCTCTCTCTCTCTCTCTCTCTCTCGGGGCTGCATCAAGGCATTGTTACTATTGGGTGAGAAGGGCTGAGTCTTATCTCCGGGGAAGAAAGTTAAAAAGACTGGTAACACCTGATGCCTAGCCTTGCACAGCGAGTCTTATGATAATGAGTCAGTCTCGTACACTGGTAACATTTGCTCCTTGACCCTACACAACGAGGCTTATGATGGTTCCTCTCTCGTATTGGTAACACTTGCAACCTTACCGCACACAGTAAGGCTAATAATGACACAGTCTCGCACAATGATAACAACTGCTACCTGACCCTACAATACGAGGCTTATAATAACTCGACTCACCCACTGAGTAACACTTGCTACCTGACATTACACAGCGAGGCTTATATTCTCTCACACACTGGTAATACTTGCTTCCTAGTATGATTATTACGCTCTCATCTAGTCAGAGATAATATCAGCTCAGCCTTTGTGCCTTTTATTTCCCCTTACTATTCACACCTTTGCCCATGAGAGGATATATCGCATTTTACTCCATCAAACATGTTAACGTAGGAAAAGAGAGAAATTCGTGACCACAAAATACCATAGAATTTGGCCCTAATTTTATCTTTTGTGGGGAACGAAGAAAAGCTTTTATATTAAACAGATTTAAAGTGATGTTGATGGATTCATTATGATTTCTAGCTCTTATGCCATGTACGATCTAACACCATAATACAAACGTATAGACATCATGTCTGAACACCCGCAAACTACATTATCTGTCTTCTTTGTTGCCATTAAGTTTCCGTGTCATCTCTACGTCTCTTTCCTTATATTTCCCATCCCTCTCCTCCTCTCCTCCCAAGAAAGAGAAATATGATGAGCGCAACCAGACTGACGTGACCCAAAAAGAGTCACTCCCCTTTAAAGGTAATGTCTGATACACTTTTAAATCGTGTTCCCTTTACTAAGAACGCCTCAGATCCGTCCATAGGTAGTAATTTAATGATATACCCCGAGGTGATCTGGTTCAAAGGGGTTCATCACCAGTATCCTTAGGGTTGGAGAAGCGTCTTTTCCTTACGTTCTCTGGTTAATAGAACTAATCTGACAGGCAATTAAGGCCAAATTCTATGGTATTTTGTGGTAACGAATTTCTCTCTTTTCCTGCGTTAACATGTTTGATCGAGTTAATCAAAGTCGTCTTAAAACGTTTCTGGACGGTAGCAGGACTAATGATTAATGTCAGACTACACACACACACACACACACACACACACGCACGCACACACACACACACACACACACACACACACACACACACACACACTGACATATGCTGACTATCCATATGTCATTTGAAAATTAGTATTACAACACGACAAATGATAATTTGAACGACACTTTACGACAAGAAAAATCATATAAGAAGGAAAAGACTTACAACATCTTATAAGAAGGAAAAGACTTACAACTGGCCTACTAGAGTTGTGGGAGGGACCCTGCCACAACACTTGCCATCATGTGTTGTTAGTTTCAATGTTCGAAGCGAACCGAACCAGATGTGTGAAGCAACTCTCGCATTTCGAAACACTGAATCTTTGAACACCTGAGAGTCTGTCCACCTGTATGTGCATGTGAAGCAGTTCATTGTTTCAGAACCACCTTAGAAACCCTCATGAACCACAAGAACCACTTTGAAAACCCTTCTCAGTACACTATGAATATCCATCCGTTCATGAGCATTCCATCTGACGATCGTTCACTCACACAACAGAACTGTCGTGTTTTATCATTGCTCCTCTCTCTCTCTCTCTCTCTCTCTCTCTCTCTCTCTCTCTCTCTCTCTCTCTCTCTCTCATGATGACCTCATTGCCTTGGAACCGCTTCACGTTGCAAGGATGAAGCAGCCACTCTACTATTCCATAACTGTAGTAACTTGTTACAGTTGTGACTACGTGTTAACCGCATTATCATAACTTCTCTCAGCTCATATATTCACCTCAGAGCAATTATCTGAAACTACGAATATTCACATCTCATTTTCAAAGTTTGATGCAAGTTATATATTTATATTCTTCCCTGTCTTAACAGTCTCCTCTGCTTCAACCACCATGATGAATAGTTTTCATAACAGAATGTGTCATTCTCATCACGTAATTCCATAGATTAACTAAAGAACTTCAGTACAGATATATAGTGCCTCTTGTCCACGTCTGAATAATGATGATGATGTATAATAGTAAAATTTAGCTTTGCCCATTTTGAGGCTGGGGTCGGTTTAAGATCAATAAGTTTGCTACAATGTCTAATTCTAGTGAATGTTTCATTTATATATATATATATATATATATATATATATATATATATATATATATATATATATATATATATATATATATATATATATAATTCTTCGTTGCCATACATACAACGGTTTGTCATTAGTAATAATATAAACTCTGTAATTGGTAAATAACTGCCGTCAATACTCAGTCCTAGTCTTCATGATAAATAAAGACCTACAAATTCTTGTACAAATATGAAAGAAAAGATTATGTAAATCTATTTCAACTTTTTTCTTTTCCTTCACAGAGTTGAGTCAAATTTTCAAAGGTGAAGCTTCGCATTGGAGGAAAGCGTCATTAAGGTCGTGGAGTCTGTGATGTCACGTAGGGCGAGGTGCTGCTCTTCTGTCTTCAGCACGTCCGGCCTGGCCATGAATGATGCACTTACCGCGTGCATCATCAATAGCCCGCCTGCCTCACTCTCTTCACCTAAACCTCGTAAAATCCTTCCTCAAATACTTTTCATACTTCATGTTTCTACGTTTACATTTCAACACCTTCTCTCACATCATGCTCGTTTAATTCTATTTATTTACGAGGTTTTTCTACATTATTCTCTCATTTCCTTTGACCCTCATCTCGTTCTTTGTAACTCCTTTTCCTTTGGAAAGAGAGAGAGATTTAATCGGCTCTCGGTTCCCTGGTTGCCTCTCTACCACTTCCACCCTGACCTGATGAGTGCTCGTGTCTTACATCTGCCAAGGTCGTGTGGGGGGGTAAAATCCAGAGTCGTGTTTCTCTTAGTCTGGCTTTTGGGACTCGACCTCAGGACCTCCAGTTGAGACTTCCGCTGACATGCCGATCTTGAGGTCCTCAACGTCGTTTGAAGTTGCAGTAGGAAAAATGACGTATTTGGAATAGCCAAGACTCCTGCTTCATGTAGGCTTTTGATGTTTTTTCTTTTTTCTTTTTTTTAGCTCCGGTCTTTTCTTGGATCTTTCCTTGAGGGCTGTGCCAAAAATCTCCACGAAGGAAAAAGGGCAACTTCTTTGCGTCTTACTGGGTGTTGCCTCGCACGTTGGACATAGTCCTGTTGATGACTCCAGGTGTGATCATTGATGGGCTGTTGGCCGAGACGTGAAGCCTTCGTCGAAAAGAGTTCTACAGTACCTAGTACAGATGAGGCTTGCATTGAGGCCACTTGGGCATTACTTTTAGAGCGCTGGTCGAACTTCTACTCGAAATCCACTGCTTATACTGATATATAGTCGAGGATGGAGATGGTTTCCTTCTGAAAAAGACCTAATTTCTTTGACTCCATTGGTTTTCATGGCATTTCTACTTGCCTTTGTAGAGGCCATTGTTTAAAGTGTGTCTGTTTGTTACCTATCCTCACCTCCATGCAGATTTGTAGGTATGCAGCCATCCATACTGGTGAGCAATAGAGGAAGTGGGTTACTACTCCTGAGAGGCGAGTCATTTCACTGCTACACTAAGTGAGTGACCGTCTTGATGTACGCCTAAATGTGCAAGTGGGTCCCATCGGAATACAGTAGAGCGAGGTGTCTTTAAGAGGCTCATATGTCATAAATGATCGAAACCCATTAGGAAACCTATAGCATTCACAAAGGGGTTCATAGTTTATAGTTATCATGTGTATTCTGAATGTCCTTCGACAGCAGCAGGAGCAGTCTACCATACAGATACCGATTACGTGAATAAAACTTTGCACTATGGTTGAATGTTTTGACCCAAGTGGCTGCATACCTAATGTTCCATTGTGACGATTCCTCAAGACTAGACTAAAAAAAAAAGATAGGTGGACTTGATGTGGCTTAGCTTCACTTTCAACTGCCATAACCACTGTGCCAAGTGTCATTCACATGAAAATAACAGAGATAACCGCGAGGTAAGTGGTTCCACTAATCTAGTATCTCATTTGCATAGAGCGTGAGGACTCACGCTATGAGACTCAAGCGCACTATTTACACTCGCTTCCTTGAACGGTTTCCCGGATCTTCGTCGCTTACAACGTTGTTTGTTTAGCCTGGAAGTTGGGAACATGCCTCATCATGAGATGGAACACTTTGAGCCTGGCATCCAAGCACATCTGGCTAATTCATGCTTCTGGAAGTTTATCATCCATCTGTTTTTATTCAGTGAGAGTAGACCATGATTAATCAATTCTTTACCGTTTTCTTTATCATTTCTTTGAAACAACTGATTATGACAAGGTTCGTTTATCATCCATCTATTTTCATTCACTGGAGTTGACCATGATTTATCAATTCTTTACCGTTTTCTTTATCATTTCCTTGAAAAAACAACTGATTATCACGAGTTTCTTCCACTTCCTGGCATGGGGCTGTTGAACTGTGGTAACTGATGCTTGTAACGCGTTTTTGCTTTGCATATCATATTATACAGACATGACAGCCACGGGCATCGATACTAAGGCTAATTTTTAGGTATAACTCATTCTAGTCGACCTACGTTACGCCTGTAGTGCCAGAGGCAGTAACATAACACCTCTTCTTTTCTCGTCTGTTTGCAAGACGTTTTTCCTTGTCACACACAGGACCCTCCTCGCGTTGAAGCTCAGGTCGAAGTATATACGCTCCAGAATTTCAGGAGAACTTGCTTCATCTCATACCAACGTGCAGCATCATTGGGCACGAAAAGAAGAATGTTCCTAGGGGTTCTTATGTCCAAAAGGGCCACACTCATCAAAGGCTCTGTGCGTGTCTACTATGACAAGGTGCCAAAGGAGAGCTCACTACTTTTTTTAAGGTAGACGAATGTTCTTTAATCCCGTACAGGTATGAATACTTTTATAAATATTTTCTAGATTCTAACAATGATGGCGTAGTCGAAGTGGCTCTTAATAAGCATTTCGTATGCCAGATCTCTTCCTGCTGGTGAGGGTACGAAGGGTTGCAGCAAAGGAGGAGGAGGAGGGAATTTGGTTGCAGGGGAGGAGGTAGAATATGGTGCACTGTTTTGTCAAGTGCATCCTACATAACATTGATCCCCCATCCAGGAACTGAGAGATCCCATATCATGGATGTCCATTTCTTTGACGAAGCGCTACACCGCCCCCCTGCCAAGGCCAGAGAGTCGCCCCTCATCCAGTGGCAGCAGCCTGGAACGTTTCCAGTAGCAGGTTCTCCATATTCCACCAAGGGACGTATGTCGAGTGACAACAGCGCCTCCCCTTGTTATTCACGGCTGAGTCGTAAGTCTGGCAACGTTAGCATTCAGCCCCCAGCCCGGGCCGCGACGACAACTTGATCGTGCAACAGACAAGTAAAAGTAGCCATGACAAGTGTGCAGGCACCCCCCGGTGGCTCCTCCTGCCTCGCGCTGGGCCATTTGGAAGGACGTGTTAATGGGTTGTGAATGAAGCAGTGTTGGAGGTGTTTGAGCGAGACGTGAAACCTGAACGTAGGTCCCCTTTACTCTCTCTCTCTCTCTCTCTCTCTCTCTCTCTCTCTCTCTCTCTCTCTCTCTCTCTCACATACACTCATTCTCACTCTTACACACACTCTCACTCTCTCTCTCTCTCTCTCTCTCTCTCTCTCTCTCTCTCTCTCTCTCTTCTCTCTCTCTCTCTCTCCCTTAACAAGTTGTTTATAACAAATACTCCCAAATGTTATTTCATTGTTCACTATTACCCAGATCCAATTCAGTTTCGCTTTCACAATACCACATCGCCTTTGCAATTCTCAGACGCTTATGTACACTCGTGCATCTGTGCAGCTATACCGTGTGATACGCCTTTTTCCCCTCTCCCTCTACTACAACGCTTTTGCAAGATACAGTCATTTATCTATCGACAATAGAGTGCACCTTACCTCGTCTTCCAGCACGCCAACAATTCTCCCTTTTCAAACGGTTTATTGACCCATCTACTGCTTATCTGTGACATTTCTCACCTCACCTCACCTCTTCAATCACATTTGAATGATAACCTACCAGTCTACTTGCTTCCACTTACGACACCTTAGTTCGACCTACACACCCCACGTTACGTCAGAGAGAGAGAGAGAGGAGAAACAAGGGCCCGTGTCAGGTGCATACATATATATATATATATATATATATATATATATATATATATATATATATATATATATATATATATACACACACACACAGGGTTGGCACAGCTCTGTTATCAACAACAACACCACCACCATCCATCTACGTCCGGCCCAGCCCGGTCCACCTACCTCGGCTTCTACAACCGGTGAGACGAGAGCCCTACTGGAGGATATAGTTAGTGGGTGAGACGGGTTGGTGGGGTGGGTCTTGTGTTCCCGGAGCGGGTCGGGTAATTAAGCATCACCCAGCAGACTACGCCACCTGTTCCTCCTAATTAAGAGCTCTTATTGTCTTCGGTGACTTGAATTCTCCCACCCAGCCCGTCTCACCTCTCTATACCTGTTTGTGTCTTCGCAATGATCTCTTCTCTATTTGATCTTGGGATTTTGTTTTCAATTCTTATTGACACGTCGTGTTTTTCTACTCATCTTTTGCAGTTCTGTGAAGGTCGTGTTTTTCTCTATTTCTTTTCCAGTTCTGTGAATGTCTGACGAACTAACTGGTCTGTCAAACTGATTCTATAGTCTTTCTATCTACTCGCTCTGTAGCAGCCAAAGCGTTGGAAATGCTGTCCTTCAACTTTCAGGAACACTAGGTACAGGGAGCACGTGAAACATGCTGAATTCTAACACGTCAGTGCTCGGAGGTGCTGGAAGGGTGTCACAAGGCCACTATATGCTTGTCCCATCACCAGAGTGAAAGGTTGGTAGAGAAAGGTACAACAACATTGAGAGTCAATCATGTTCTACTGGTCCTCTTTACCTTACCTCGTGCATCATGCACGGACCGATGGAAGGCCATATTTTTGCTACACTTGCCTCTGTCTCGTCTGATTCTCAGTCTCCATTGCGATTCATAAGATGTCTTTTATTGTCATAGCACTAATTGTTTTCTATCCTTTCCTTGTATGTCTCACATTCATTTCACTGATATTATCATTATGTTATCTTTTTAGCGGAATTACCTCATGAACTGTTTTATAATTTTCATCATTCTTCTGAAAACGCTAACTGTTATCTTCCTCCTCTTTTTGCAGCTCTTTTAATCTATCTTTGATGTTATATCTGCCATAACTACCCAATCTCTGTAGAGTAAATGTTTCCCTGTGTTATATAGTGACCTTCCACTGGTACAGCAAGCCACCTTCTCTCTGTCAGTCATTGCTGGGAGTGGGTGATAGTTTAGAAAAAAAGAAAAAAATTCTGAGTGGAATTACATCATCTTGTCAAGCTAAAAGCCTTCTTTTTTTTTTTACCAGACAACCCAGTCGTGGGCCAATCAGGCCAATCTAGCCTCTTTACTTTTCGTGTCCAGCAAATTGGCTCACATTTTCTCCATTTGTGTTACCATCAGTGGCATACTCTCAAGCACATCGTACGATGTCTTTCCTCCACAATAAGTAAGCATATCTCCTTATTCTTTTTCATTCCATCTTTCACCATAGCTTCTTTATTCTTCACACTTATTCTTCTGTATATCATCTCATTTTTCTTTAATCTGATTATAATCTTTCTTTACGCGTTCCTCCTTCCTCCTTACCAAGCTGATGTCTTGTTGCTTCCTTCCTCATTTCCTCTACATATATAATTACTTACCTCTCTCTCTCTCTCTCTCTCTCTCTCTCTCTCTCTCTCTCTCTCTCTCTCTCTCTCTCTCTCTCTCTCTCTACTACATCCTCACAAGACTCTCACTCTACTTTTGTCTATTTCCTTCTCTTTTCCTCTGGACTCAACCCTGTGTGTGTGTGTGTGTGTGTGTGTGTGTGTGTATCTGTGTTCTACTGGACCCTAATCTACACGAAGCTACACCATGAGTGAAAACTTATCCTCAGCGAGGGTGTCTCGTCATCACTGGACGAAAAGGCGCACACACAGCCTCGTCAAGAAACCTCCCTCTCTAAAGGAGATAGTCATTTCCCTGCTCCTGATTTGAGCGCAGCCTTGAAGCTGTAGAAGCCCCCATAAAATACCTGTATAGTTAGTTATGTACGTGTCCCTATATCTCTCACTACTACGTCGATCCTTCACTTCTACCTTTAACACCACAGCACCACACCTTCAACGGCACACCTCTCCTCCTTCCGTCTCACTCTTTACCTCGACACTGCTCTTCCGCAACTCTTACCCTCTCGCTTTACATCTCTCTTCCCACCTCACTCCCCCATCATTTGGCTACAGCTCTCCTAAGGTTTCTCTCACACCCACGCCCTCACTCAAGATCCCGCCCACTTCCTCCGTCTCCCTGCACGACCGTCCTTCAGTTCCACACGCAACCATCAGTCCACTGTCGCCTACACACAGTCAAGAGAAGGAGAGATGACAGTCCGAAGACTTCATTTAGGCTCGTGAACCCACCTCAGATAAAGTAATCTCATCGAAACAAGAGGATGGATGCAGGAAATTACAATTACCAGGAAATCCAAGTACAGGAGCCTGTACATCATGAGGACCCGGTGTGAATTATGGCAATTTACATAAGGAGATGTGTGTACAAGATTATTCAGCATAGAAAATAGGTCATTACACTAAGATCGCTCAGCATATCAAGATCACTACATAGAATTCACTCAGCATACTAAGATCAAACAGAGTATCAAGTTCACTCAGTATATAAGAACATTAAGATCGCTCAGCGTATCAAGATCACTCAGTGCATAGAATTCACTCAGCATACTAAGATCAAACAGAGTATCAAGTTCACTCAATATATAAGATCACTCAGCATGCTATGATAGCCTAGCAAATCAAGATAACTCAGCAAATCAAGATCACTGAACATCATGAAATCACTAAGCATATCAAGATCACCTAGCATAGCAAGATCACCTAGCATATCAAGATCACCTAGCATATCAAGATCACCTAGCATATCAAGATCACCTAGCATATCAAGATCACCTAGCATATCAAGATCACCTAGCATATCAAGATCACCTAGCATATCAAGATCACCTAGCATATCAAGATCACCTAGCATAGCAAGATCACCTAGCATATCAAGATCACCTAGCATATCAAGATCACCTAGCATATCAAGATCACCTAGCATATCAAGATCACATAGCATATCAAGATCACCTAGCATAGCAAGATCACCTAGCATACTAAGATCATTCAGCATACTAAGATCATTCAGCATATAACGATCACTCAGCAAACGAAAATTGCTTTGGCTACCAAGATCACTCATCCTAATAAAATCACTCAGTACATCATAGATCACCCAGCAGTATATCAAGATCACTTGGCATACTGATATCAATGAGCATATCAAGATCACTCAGAATACTTAACTCACTCAGAATATTAAGATTATTTATTCAACATACTAATATCACTCATCATATCAAGATCACACGACTTATTAAGACTAATAGAATCGCTCAGAAATTGAAGGTCATTAATCAGGTACCCTAAGATTGCACATCAGAGAAATATCATGTATATCAGTATATCAGTATACTAAGATCACTCAGCATACTAAAGTCATACAGTATACTGAGATTGCTCTGTGTGCTACGATCTTCCAAATCAAGAATACTCAGAATATTGAGATCATATAGTATCATTGGATCACTCCACATATCAAGATCATTCTCCATATTAAGATCACTCCGTAAATAAAAGTCAGCTCCTCACACTACGTTTTCTGTGCATGATAAATCACGCAGACTAAAAACACTCAGCAGGCTAATATCACATACTATATTATGGTCACTAAATATGCTAAGATCACTAAGTATATGTATATCACTCGACATATCTAGGACACGCGACTTATTAAGTTCACTTAAAAGATTATTTAGCATGCTAAAAATTACTTACATTATTTAGCATGTTAACATGACTTAATACATTAAGATCACTCAGATATTAGGATCACTAAGGATACTAAGATCACTGAACATGATGAGATCAATCAACAGCTTGAGATTATTTGAGCATAACATTAGTCATCACTTTCAGATGAGACTATTTATAGAAACCATTCATTGTACTAAGATCACCCAACATACTAAGATCACTGCGTATATTAAGATCATGCAATACACTAAGATCACTCAGGAGAGTTAAGATCACTCAGTACACTGGGATCACTCTGCTCGATGGGACTTTGCCACTTGTGAGTACGTACATCCAATGCATCTACATACTTCAAGATCATGAATTAAAAGCTGAATATCATTTGCCATGAAAACTTGACATTATAGACGGAAAAAACTTCACAAATTAAACTAGTTTCATAAGTATCTTTACTCTTGGGTTATAATTAAAAGGATCATTAAAAGTTTAGGAAAAAAAAAAAACTTTGAGGCGAAAAATATACATCGGGAAGTTTTGATATCTTGAAGGAAGTGAGTGAAGTAAAGTTTGAAGGGAAAGAAAGAAGATAGAATGACAGCGTTTTATGGGTCAGGCTCCGCCGCACGTTTTATGTTTCATGAGTACAGAGTGAAGAAGAAAGAGAGAGAGGGAGAGAGAGAGAGAGAGAGAGAGAGAGAGAGAGAGAGAGAGAGAGAGAGAGAGAGAGAGAGAGAGAGAGAGAGAGAGAGAGAGAACACAAACTGATTTGATAAGGGAGACACAATATATATATATATATATATATATATATATATATATATATATATATATAAACAACCATTGGGGAGGAAAAACTATCTACTTCCTAGATAGGTAATTGACGTCAGCCGAGCCCAAAATGATGTCTCGTCTGGCTCACTGTGCGCCAAGCGTTGGCAGTTATGCAAAATTCTAAAATTTGGTTTGGGTATAAAATTTTGAGAGAATGTAGCGTTTGACGCGACGGATCTTCCAAATTCATTTAAGATGATGTCTGACATGCATCATTTTTCCTGCTCCAGCCACATTTTTTTTTTCTTTTTCTAATTCAAAAAGAAAACGTTGCGGTGTGGTGACCTGAATGTAAGATGAAGATTTAGGCGGCTGTGTAAGAGTTCACACACACACACACACACACACACACGAATAGGACTGACATGTACTATATGCCTCAAGCTAAATATTTTGTCAATAAATGCAGACGGCTTTGTGTAAGTGGTGAGGAACGTAAGTTCAAAGACCGTATCAGGGAAAGACGTTGTGGTCGTCGTGTTGGCAAAACTCACAAAAGAGTTTATTCTATCCGAATGGCAAAGAGGAACAGAGAAGGTTATCAAAGGAAATGGGAACATAGCCCATTTGATAAGGTAATTAAATTCCTAGGAATGTCGATGGATGTCGCATTCAAGCGATACATGATGGGTTGATTTATTGTGGGATGGAAATGCACAATGATGTTGTTAGTTTATGACCCTCCAAGGAACTGCAGTGACTCAGCGTCGATGCACATCAACGATGATGGAACACCTAGGATGATGAAGGAGGAGGTAGTGAGAACACCTCCTCCTCGAAGATGGTCAAGTCATGATAACGAGGACTCAAGTTACACGTAAATAGTCATGGAGACTCAAGTTTCTACAATGTACAACAGGAAGGTTGCTTGGATCATTACGTCATGGATCAGGCAAGAACCATGGGGGATGATACACCATCTCTGGTAGACTTTAACTCTACATGAAATAGAATAGGATTAGAACGCGACAGATATTGTGTACACTCATTAGATAAAGTGATCACATAATGATCTTGATTATGTGGATGAAGACGATTCGGGACGGGAGACTGGAGTCCAAAGAGGAGATTCAATCGTGTGAATCATGTGGAGGTGATCAAGTTCTTTGGGATCATAAACTTCTGGAAGGGGAGTTCTTTAATCAAAGTATAGGCGAATGTTACAGCAGGTTGCAAAGAGGAGAAGGATCGAGAAAAATGGAAAGGGGTGGTTCAGTGAAAATGCCAGAAAGTCAAAGAGCTCAGATATGTTCTGTAGAACAGGTATAGACGACACTATAGCCAGCCATTATATGAAAAATATAAGGACGCAAAAAACTAATACCTGCAAGGTAAAGAGGTAGAGACAGAAAACGAAATTGAAAAGCATATTGTGGACAACTCAAAACAAAAACCATACCTTTCCTTTAAGCTCATCCAGAGCAAATTCTTTGAGCAGCTAATCAGGAAAAGGACTTGGAGCCGAACACATATTAAGGATGATAGCAAAATATGTGAGGAACTGACTAATACCACATTTAAGTGTTTTCACATTGGAGAGCAATACTGGCCATGCGAGATGGGTAAGAAGTTTCGGGAAGTATAGACAGTGTTAGATATGATATAGAAATCAGTCTGTTGCAGCAATTTCATCCTTTTATAGTTCACAGCCCTGGTAAAGTCTCCGCATATGTGCTGAAGGAATGTATAGAGGCAATTGGTAAACAACAAGAATTATTATTCGGAAGATCGCAAGGGGAAGGTATAGTTCCAAAGATGAGGGAGATGGCAAGCGTCGTACCTATTAGTTAAGAAAGGCGATCGAGAAATCACGCTGGTCCACAAGCCAATCAAGTGGGGTCGGAAAATAAAAGGAAACTGAAAAAGAGGTCAGAAAACAAATGACTGACTACTTACAAACGAGAGACTACTTCACTAGAAGACAACATGGATTCAGGGAAAGCAATCCATACGTTACGAATCTCCTAGACATCTATGACTTGCCTTCCTCCATTCTCTTGGCACTTCACTCTCCTTAGGCAGCGTCCTAAACAACGTTTCAAGTGTTCTGTCAAGTGCGTCTGCACACATCTTCAGCATATGTGGAGATTTCCTCATCAAGACGATGAGACTTACGTGAGTCGAGGCACTTTAGTATTCTGTTTGTGTCTTTTCTGGATATTTAGGTCGTTTTCCAAAGACCTCCACCCCATTTCATCTCACTGGTGCTGGGGCTACAGTATTTTCACACCCAAAACAACTTTTGAACCTCTTTTTTGTCACCTTTTTTTATCTTTACATTTACTCTTACGACTCTTCCCTACGAGTCCTTCAGGCTGATTTACTGCCCTTGAAGGACAACTTGCTCCTAATTAGTATGGAAATGTTTTGGATCATCCCCTTGCCTTGTACGCAATATTCTTGTCAGAGTTTCTTTGCTCCTCCTACCTGGTCATGTTATGCTTAACGTTTGCCCCATCAAAGCCTACAAATGCTAGCTGGGTGGAGTGCTACCTATATCTTTACTGTGGTGCCTCAGGAAACCTCTCTCATTTTCTGACGTCTCTAGTATGAACCTCTCGCTTTTATAACCTTCCCTCAGAATTTGAGGTGAAAGGTACTCGTGTGCTTACTTCCACAACAGTCTCTAGCATTATGTTCAGTTAACTCCCTTTCCCAGTTCATGCTCCCAGCGAAACTGATTTACTCATTATGTAGTTTCCATGATGACGTCTCCTCTTTAAGTTTGCTTTTATCTCGGTTCTTTTTATGTTCTCATTTACCACATCACCAATCTTGAGCATTATTTGATCAGTTCCATAATGAGTGTTTCTCAGTTATCTTCCTTTCATTTTGTTCTGATTCACTCGTCTCTTTTTTATTAGAGGGAGAAGGAAATCATCACAATATAACAGCACCATAACAAAAATATTCCCCATCTAATTATGAATTGTTTGCGTGAGACAATCTTCAGTTACTTCCAGACACTTGAAGCTGTTTCTTATGAAGAGAGGGTAATCCCCCTCCTCCTTTGTTCGATGGTTGTTTGGGCTTCAGGCCAGTCAAATACCAGGGTCATTCAGGCTGTCAACATCATGCTAACTCCACCAACTGGATATTCCTAAGCACTTTCTTCAGGTTTTAGGGATAATTCTAAGGATCACATACACTCTCACTATGAATATGGCCCGTGTAAGTTCGAGTTTGGGTCTCTGGTTAAAGAGGTGGGTGAATACCACGGTGAGGATGCAGATATTCTGATAACATGACATGGTCTTCCATGAATTTTGATGATTGCGTAGTTTCAGGGTGATGTGACTGTACGACAGTCTGCATACTAAGTCACTAGTATCAAAATTCCTGAAGCACTCACTCATCTCTCCCCAAAACATAGCCTCTATTCCTCACTTCTATCGTTATCAGGTGTATAAGCTCTATTATAATCATCTACTTTCATCCTCATTAACATCAGTCTAGAACTCACTTCCTTGCATTCTAATGCGTTTAGATATTCTCAACGTTATTTTCAAGCTCCTTGATATATGGTTTAAGAATCCAGTTCGTCAGGTCTGGGTTCTCAGAATAAAGGTATTGCTCGAAAGCATTCAGTTTAAGATACTCCAAGATATGTATTCCTCAATATTGGTGTTTTAAACATCCCACTATGAAATCCAGATTCCATAAAACTGAACCTAAACATCCAAGCTTAGAACGATCATATCCCAAAAGCGAATTTGATCATCTCCAATATAAGAATTACAAAGTTTCATAAAGGGTTGAAAATTCTCGAGCACAAGGCTCACGCTCCAAGAGAAAAGGCTTAAATATCTTCATCATAAGATTCGAACACTCTAGCAGAGGGTTTGAACTTATATAAGACAAATTCATTTTCTTATTTTCTCTCTTCCTAATGTCACTGGCGCCATGCTGAGAGGAACTGTCTTTATGGGACTGGCGGATGGCAGTGGAAACATGTAAAACGCGGCATTAAGGTTGATGGGACAGAACAGATGACGTGGAAGGTGGGAGGAAGGTGGGGTGGGGATGGGGCATAATGATGGAGGGTGGGGAGGGGAGAAAAGGACAGATGAAAAGAGGATGGGAAGAAATGGATATGAGGATAGGGGTGAGGAAAGGAAAACTATCGAATTAAGAGTGAAGGGAGTAAGATGGAATACAGGAAATGGTAGAAGCGAGAGGATGGAAAAGAATGGAAGAAAATGGAAAAGAAAGAATAGTTTTTAAGGGGAAAGGAGGAGGAGAATGGAGCTAAAATGATAAATCGTAATGTGAATTGTACGGATTCACGAGAGGTATAGACATCCATTACAGGACTTGCCTACAATACTTCAACAATTCCCTAAGAAGGATAATCATCGCTTCATCCTCTCAACGTACTTTTGGGTTCATTAATATCCATTGTAACTTACCCTATGGGTCATTAACTTGCCTCTTAAGACGCACTCAGGCTCTTACTATTAACGTTCTTCTTTCTCGCTCTTTAACTTTCCTTCTTATGAGAGAATCTAGAATTTTTGGTCTCTCCTTTTTCAAGGATCTTTATGTTCCATAGCTTCCCCGAGTGATACAGCTTCAATGCTGTGTCGTCTCCATAGAAAGCATTCTTCGATCCCTTGATGTCCTTTCCACGAAGGATCGAGTGATCACACATAAAGGAGTGACGACATTAGGCACAATCATCTGAAGCTACATCTCATTTCCCGCGTTAGTGATGTACTGCAAGGAATAGATGAAGAAATGGTCTCGCCTGCTCACATCCACTCTCTACCTGGCATGTATAATTGCATCGAGACTACGGCCCTCTGTCCACAGACCTCTACATGTTCGTGGTTACTCCTGGCCACTTGAAAAATCCTTCAGCCCTTTCTAATTCCCTCTATCCCGTGCACGCCTCACACCCTTATGCATGTTCAGGCTCCGATCATTCAAAGCATCTTTCCCGTCCACTTCGAACATAGTATGTATATATATATATATATATATATATATATATATATATATATATATATATATATATATATATATTTTTTTTTTTTTTTTTTCATACTATTCGCCATTTCCCGCATTAGCGAGGTAGCGTTAAGAACAGAGGACTGGGCCTTTGAGGGAATATCCTCATATGGCCCCCTTCTCTGTTCTTTCTTTTGGAAAATTTAAAAAAAAATGAGAGGGGAGGATTTCCAGCCCCCCACTCCCATATATACATATATATATATATATATATATATATATATATATATACACACAATTTCCCACATTTGTGGGGTGGCATCCTTACAGCAAGAAGGATATTTTCCAGGACCATACAGACCAGCTCTATGCACACCCAAGTGAACTATAAATCTGCCTGAATGCTGAACTCGATCCATGTCTCACGTGTAGCACAAGTGCAGAGCATTTCTTCTGTATCACAGTACCTGTTATTGTGTTATTGGTAGCCTCACCATCATCCTATTTCTTTCCAATAACATTTTTTTTTTAGTATATTTACATGGATATCAAAATCTCAAGACTGGTACATGGTACAAAGATCTATTTTGTACTCTTAAACAACACAGTAATTTCAAACTAAATTAAACAATACATTATATAAATAATACCTATGTGTATAATAAACTAAGTTGTAGATGGTCAGATGCTGAACACGAAATTATCCTCTATGTAGCCTACAGAATCTCTAAATCATATGCGTGTCCAAACCCTCAGTAGGTGTAGTATCTTCTGTCTTCTGCTGGGGATGGTGATCGACGGTATGTATCCCGTGGTGAAGGTGACCTCCGTGGTGGAGTTCGACTGCGATATGATGTTTGTGGGGAAGGAGATCTGCGACGGTATGATGTTTCTGGTGAGGGGGATCTATGATATGGGAGTTCTCTTGTTGGGTATTTATCCTCAGATGTACTACCTCGCCGACTGTTGGGAGAATAATCATCCTGTCCACTGTCGTACCCATTTCTTTCCCTGTATCGTTGATCTCTGCTACCACGATCACGATATATATATATATATATATATATATATATATATATATATATATATATATACTTATATATACTTTCTTAGCTTCTTCTCAAGCATCCTCATCATAAGTGCGAATCCTTTCAGCACCCACATGTCAACTCTCTTACCTATTATACTCTTCTTACTACCACATCTCTCTCTCTCTCTCTCTCTCTCTCTCTCTCTCTCTCTCTCTCTCTCTCTCTCTCTCTCTCTCTGTAGACATTCTTATCACGGAAATGAGATACGAATGTTAACCCCCTTCCCCCCCAAAAAAAATAATAACTGCTTGAGAGTTAGGTCACAAATATACCTTACCTACCATAGAAGCAAGCGAACTGTGGACCATCCTTCGTGCTCTGCAAATAACATCAGAATTGGAACAGAAACTCTCGGGACGACAATGACGGCTGAGCCACACACACACACACACACAGGTTTTGCGACACATCTTATATTACCTAACACCACAGGAGAACACTGGGGGCTCCAGGTGTGTTCTACATGCCCGGCACACAACAGCTGGAACATGTGTGGGAAAGACTACATGACAGCAACATGTTGACAAGTAAGCTGGGCATGAACCAGTGCAGCTGAACATCCCACATTCTCTCTCTCTCTCTCTCTCTCTCTCTCTCTCTCTCTCTCTCTCTCTCTCTCTCTCTGTATTTTCATCTCGAATTAACTCAAATCCTCTAAACTCTGAACAGTAGGAGGATGTGGGATTTTTTTTTCACCCCTTCTCTCATGGCCCTATGGGTAAGACGACTCCTAATGACTAATGGAGGTCCACATGTTCTACTGTGAACTATTCATCATGGGTAAGGATACAGTCATGTTGTGTATTGAGCCCAGGTACGGATGGGAGGGTCTGTTCCCTATTCATGATGCAAGCCAGATAGGGAGTGGGTGTTTGTAAATGAGGCCTTTGTTCGCCTTTTCTTAGCGCTACTTTGCTAAGAGGGAACAATATATATGTATACATACATACATTTTTTTTTTTTTTTTTTTTTTTTATACTTTGTCGCTGTCTCCCGCGTTTGCGAGGTAGCGCAAGGAAACAGACGAAAGAAATGGCCCAACCCCCCCCCCCCCCCCCATACACATGTACATACACACGTCCACACACGCAAATATACATACCTACACAGCTTTCCATGGTTTACCCCAGACGCTTCACATGCCTTGATTCAATCCACTGACAGCACGTCAACCCCTGTATACCACATCGCTCCAATTCACTCTATTCCTTGCCCTCCTTTCACCCTCCTGCATGTTCAGGCCCCGATCACACAAAATCTTTTTCACTCCATCTTTCCACCTCCAATTTGGTCTCCCTCTTCTCCTCGTTCCCTCCACCTCCGACACATATATCCTCTTGGTCAATCTTTCCTCACTCATTCTCTCCATGTGCCCAAACCATTTCAAAACACCCTCTTCTGCTCTCTCAACCACGCTCTTTTTATTTCCACACATCTCTCTTACCCTTACGTTACTTACTCGATCAAACCACCTCACACCACACATTTTCCTCAAACATCTCATTTCCAGCACATCCATCCTCCTGCGCACATCTCTATCCATAGCCCACGCCTCGCAACCATACAACATTGTTGGTACCACTATTCCTTCAAACATACCCATTTTTGCTTTCCGAGATAATGTTCTCGACTTCCACACATTTTTCAAGGCTCCCAAAATTTTCGCCCCCTCCCCCACCCTATGATCCACTTCCGCTTCCATGTTTCCATCCGCTGACAGATCCACTCCCAGATATCTAAAACACTTCACTTCCTCCAGTTTTTCTCCATTCAAACTCACCTCCCAATTGACTTGACCCTCACCCCTACTGTACCTAATAACCTTGCTCTTATTCACATTTACTCTTAACTTTCTTCTTCCACACACTTTACCAAACTCAGTCACCAGCTTCTGCAGTTTCTCACATGAATCAGCCACCAGCGCTGTATCATCAGCGAACAACAACTGACTCACTTCCCAAGCTCTCTCATCCCCAACAGACTTCATACTTGCCCCTCTTTCTAGGACTCTTGCATTTACCTCCCTAACAACCCCATCCATAAACAAATTAAACAACCATGGAGACATCACACACCCCTGCCGCAAACCTACATTCACTGAGAACCAATCACTTTCCTCTCTTCCTACACGTACACATGCCTTACATCCTCGATAAAAACTTTTCACTGCTTCTAACAACTTGCCTCCCACACCATATATTCTTAATACCTTCCACAGAGCATCTCTATCAACTCTATCATATGCCTTCTCCAGATCCATATATATATATCTTTCTTTTTCTTTCATACTATTCGCCATTTCCCGCGTTAGCGAGGTAGCGTTAAGAACAGAGGACTGGGTCTTTGAGGGAATATCCTCACCTGGCCCCCTTCTCTGTTCCTTCCTTTGGAAAGTTGAAAAAGAAAAAAAAAACGAGAGGGGAGGATTTCCAACCACCCGCTCCCTCCCCTTTTAGCCGCCTACTACGACACGCAAGGAATACGTGGGAAGTACTCTTTCTTCCCTATCCCCAGGGATGATATATATATATATATATATATATATATATATATATATATATATATATATATATATATATATATATATATATATATATATGCAAATATAATTTGCTATTTTTGGCATGATATTTTCAGTTCTTGGTCTGGTATACTGATGTGAAATGATTCTAATGTTCTATACACCCAATTTGGTGAATCTGAAAGGAATATGAAGGCATAAGAAAAACTTTTATCCCTTAGCCTTTGCTTAACTATAAAGATGAAACAGAAAACACGTGAGAAATTCTATTTCGTTATCTACTCTATGACTTTGCTCAATAGCACACAGTCATGTTCTTCAAGGATCCTTTTACACGTTTGTGTGCGTATGTGTGTGTGTGTGTGTGTGTGTGTGTGTGTGTGTGTGTGTGTGTGTGTGTGTGTGTGTTTACATGAAGAATTTCATTTCCTGAATAGATAAGCAAAGAAAACAATATTCTATCTATTTTAGTCTGGCGTTAGCCGGCAGTCTGTCCACTGAGAACATCTCGCGTACATCGCCAAGCAAAAGTTCCATTTCCTTCAGTCCCTCCTCCACCAATCTACATCACCACCCCTAACACAAGCTTCTTTCCTCAGCTTATCTTCCCCACACTCTTCTCCCTAGCATAACTCTCTCTCTCTCTCTCTCTCTCTCTCTCTCTCTCTCTCTCTCTCTCTCTCTCTCTCTCTCTCTCTCTCAACCGTCTAACCTTTAGCACACGTCAAACGAGCTCTCAGGGGTCTCCCTGATCCCCACAGTGTGGTGGTCAATCATATCTTCAGCATGTGTTACCGTCCAGGTCATCCAGTAGGTGGAGGGTGCTGTCCTCACTCTGGTTATGGGCGGTTTCTTCCCCTGTCTCTGTCTCACACTCCAGGCTGACTCATCCCTCCCTCTGCCCTACTCCAAACTTACTCATTCCTCTCCCTCTCTCTACCCTATCCAGGCTGATTCATCCCTCCCTCTGCCCTATTGCATGCTGACTCAGCCCTCCCTCTGCCTTATTCCAGCTGACTCATCCCTCTCTCTGCCCTACTCCAAACCTACTCATCCCTCTCTCTCTCTCTCTCTCTCTCTCTCTCTCTGCCCTGTTCCAAGCTGGCTCGGCCATCTTCTATATCCTGTCCCTAATCGCCTTTTCCCTCCCTTCTTTCGTTTTTCTATCTCATTTCTCTCTTCCTACCTTTCCCCGTCTTGTACTCGTAGCCCTTCATTTCTTCCAACCCTCGTACATCTCCGCTTCACCCACGCTACTAACCCCACCACTCCCCGTCTCTCCCAGCACCACTGTCACTCGCCCCTTCCCCCTCCATCATGCTCCACCCATTTTCTTCCATCGTAGGTGATGTGGCTCGGGACTTGATAATGTGATGGATGGGATAAAATATTTCATGAGCTTCCCTGAAGGTCGGAAGATTTCCTCCCATTTTTTTCCTTTTCTACTGGACGGTGATGGGCGAGAGCCGTGGTAGCCAAGGGGAGAAGAGACAGTGTTTCGGAAGTCAAGTGAAGTGATCCTAAGGATGATACTTGATCTAGAGTGAGTGAGATTCATTTGACAGCGGCTGTCCTTGTCAGGCCACCGTCTCCTCCCCTCTCTGGCGAGGAGGTCCAACGGCGACCAAAAGGAGACGTAACCAAGATAGGTGATGAGAGATAGAAAAGCAGAATTTCGTAAGTGAAATACTCATAAGATAAATTCAACCTATGATGCTAAAGGCTTCGCGAGTTGAGAGACTGAATCGTCTATTTCGTTGTATTCAATAGTGGTTGGTTGTTTTAGAACAACTCACTCCAGGAGTTGAAATAGCAGAGGAGGAGCCTCTTGACACGACCAGGTCGTCAGATAATAAGAGAGGCACTTGAAACTTTGACTTCGTCTTCACCAGCCGTCGTAGGGGGACACCTGACTCTCTACCTATGAGGATCGTCGATGCTCTTTGATTGATTATGAAATCCCGTCTTGTGTCTGACCGGCTGCAGAATCTTTCTTAGTCTCAGGTAGATCATGGAGTCGAGTCCTCTCCCTTATTGTCTCTGGGATTACCTACGGATCTCCAAATAGGCTTGGAATCAGTACTGCTCTGATGAGCAGTAAGATCATCAACTATAAGCGTGTTTGGCCTAAGGAGCATTACTAGCCCTCTTGCTCTCTAAGTAGCAGTCAAATTTCCCCATTGCTAAGATTCGTTTATTGATAATGCTACTGTTAATTCGTATCATGCAATAAGGGAACTGTTTTCCTTTACCAGAGGAAAGATTTATTGAAGACAAATTTGTGTCATAAATGCAAAGAGAGTAAATCATAATACAGCTAGAAACACACTAAAGGAATCAAGAGTTTATGCTCAAACATCCGGAGAGTCTGGTGAAGTTCCTCACGAGCTGTTGGCTTGTTGACAGCGACTGAATTATGCCACACTCTCACCGCTTCCTTACCCACACCTGCTTCTCCGGCCTTGACCGCTCCTCTAGCTCACACTCCCTTCCAAAGATCTAACCTTCTCCCTCGCTCTCACCCTGTCCTCACTCACTCCACAACCCTCACATCATCTTGATCTGTACATGTGCTCTCATTCTAATCACTGGCCCCAGTGTGACCCTCTAACTCCACCCCTCGTCTCCAAGTCGTTCCCTAACCCTTCTTGTTGACCTTGACCACTCTCCCAAACCATATCTTCTCCCTAGACCTGATATGTCTCTCTCAAGATGACCTCTGCCTATTACTGACTGTTCTCCCTAACCCTGACCTCTCACACTCTCTCTCCCCCACCTGGGACCTCTCCCTAACCCTGA
>NC_092243.1:12240983-12340983 GCF_036320965.1 Panulirus ornatus | reverse complement strand
ATTTAGCGTCGTTGCTCCACACACGGGGAATATGCAAGTACCCAACAGTGTAATTACGGACCTAATTAGGTTCATATACATAATTCAGTGTACCTGAAGGCTACGGTTTGTATCAATCATACACCTTATTTACTGACGTGTGAGTGTATATATCAACATACGGAGTTTGCATGCATGATTCGTGAACGAACAGCTGCATGAATCTATTAATCCCGAGTATTTACTGAAATGGTTATGAATACATTATTCAGTGAATGGTTTGATACGGGTGTTCACGTTAAGTTCTCGTCACTGGAGCATACTAGAATCCAGAGTGTATGCTCAGGCCTGATCCTATATCTTTACGACCAACATATTTCCCTCTCGTCGAAAGTTGGAAGATGTGTGTGTGTGTGTGGGGGGGGGGGGGATATTTCCCCACATCTCAATCTCCTATAAATACCTGCAGGGAAACACGCCAGGAATGCTTTGACGAGCCTCAGTTTTTCATTACTTTCGTGTGGTGGGGAGAATGGGAAAGGAGGAGAGGGAGGAGAGAGGAAGGGAAACGTGAAAGAAAGAGGTGCAAAAGAGAGAGATGATGACAGAAGGATGGACGACAATAGAAAGGAAGAATAATGAAATGGATGACAATGTCGGGATGGAGCAAGTGTAGTTAGTGTGGCGTTTCCTGTGTGTATCCGTGTCTGTAATTGGGTCGGCGTTCGTATATGTGTACGCGCGTGTGTGTGTGTGTGTGTGCAATTGGGGTCGTGTTGTCCAGGCAACGTCCGCGAGTCGAACCTGGGAGGGGTACGGAGCCATGTCCCATACAGCTAAACAGATGTGGGTCGATGCACGAGTTCTGGCAGACGTTAACGGGTCAGCCAGCGGCTGCAGTTCACTTTTACTTCGCTGGATGTGATGGAGGACGAGCGGCGGGCGGGGGGAAATGTTGATACATCTTTGGCGGATAGGAATCATACACAAGTCGAACTCACAGTTGTATTGGATATGTCAATCGTAAAGCTCACACACACTTCGTCCTCCACTTTCACCTTCCACAGACCATGAGATATGGAGTGTCCGGTCGTGGTACGGGGCTGAAAGAAAACCTTTAACGTCCAGTTATCTTTCCTTCTATGACCTTTTGGAAAGTGGGAGCACTAAAATATCGTGGTCACGCTGCCGTAAACTACTAGAACGTCTTCTATATTAATACCCTAAAGCTCTTAAGAGAGTTGAGAGAGAGGCTCGAACTCTCTTATATAGACAAAAAAAAAAACATAAGATCCACTCCTTTTAAACCAGCATAATTCACATCAACATGGCTCCTCCCGTTAGCCAGAAGCTCTTAAGAGAGTTGAAAGAGAGGCTCGAACTCTCTTATATAGACAAAAAAAAACCAAACAACACATAAGATCCACTCCTTTTAAACCAGCATACTTCACATCAACATGGCTCCTCCCGTTCTTAAGGGAGTTAAGTTAATATCGCCACAACGAATGATTCAGCGTAGCCGCAATTAGGTACACCATAAGAGACCGCAATACCTTTTCTCTCATTTCTAATGCCCAGTTAAGAACACTTACATTCTAAACGCTCAGAAAGACTACGAGAGGTCATGAGTACCTCAGATAGGGACTACGAGAGGTTACGAATGACCTAGCTAAGGACGAAGGAAGGTCACGAATGACCTAGCTAAGGACGAAGAAAGGTTACGAATGACCTAGCTAAGGACGAAGAAAGGTCACGAATGACCTAGCTAAGGACGAAGGAAGGTCACGAATGGCCTAGCTAAGGACGAAGAAAGATCACAAATGACCTAGTTAAGGACCACGAAAGGTCACGAATGACCTAGCTAGGGACGAAGAAAGGTCAAACATGACCTAGCTCGAAGGACGAAGATAAGTCTTTAATAACTAAGACCTGGCCTACTAAATCTTACAGATAACGCAGGTCAGGGCTGCGAAAAGACTCGAATAACCAAGCGTAGGTGTGTAAAACATTTACGAATGAACCAGTTCTAATTCTGCTTTTCACCGTTTCTGAGTGCGACGTCCACATACGAATGATGGATTCTCATACTGCTAGAGAGGATAAGCACACCTATAGCTTACTTATAGCTACTTAAGACTCACAGCAAACCCTGAAGTTATAATGAATCAATTACATAACATGAATAATCGGAGAGGTTAAGTTTAGGGAGGTTAAGCTCATTGACTTTAAGTTTAAGGGAGGCTAAGCCCATCGAGTTTAAGGATGATCGGCTCCGATAACTATACATTTCGAGAGAACTTAGCAACCCAGGCCGCCTGTGTCTACTTCCCTGTACACAAAGGCTTTTCCCACAGAGGAACGTGTAATCGTCAGTCCAGGAACCGCGAAGACGTTGCACACACACACACACACACACACACCGCTCTTCAGACTAAGAAACTTTAAAATATTCCAAAAGGTTTTACTTAATCACAGGAACAAAACCTGTCATGTCCCTCACTTCGCATGTCAGCACACAGGAGCAATCCACGTTCCTCCCTCTAACCTCAATAACAGAGCGCATGCGCCATTCTCATTTCCCCCTCACCACAAATACCATCACGAAGAAGCTAAGGAAACTGATGCTCTTCCTCAACCATACACGTATCAGTACCTTCAACACATGCGTAACTCTTGTCCCGTACGAGTTTCCACCCGACTCTAATCTTACTTTGCATATTTGACGTGAGTCTTATGAATTCACTCGCAATGATGACTGCCTACCGCTGGAAAGCCATGGAATCTAAGAACAAAAAGAAACGTCTTTTTGTCTCTCTCTTACTCGCTTTCTTTCTCTCTATGCATGTATCTCTTATGAAGATTTTATTGCCAGATGAGTCGACAAGCTGAATTTCTATTTATGAAAAACGAATGGCAATGGACAAATACAAACCGTAATCACAGCCATCACTGACGAAGTTAGATTGGAGGTCGAGGAAAACAACGTACTCATTCATAGGTGTCAGTAGACCTGTCAAAGGTGGAGAGGTTGTAGAAAACGGGAAAGACAAAGGAGGAGGAGGAGGAGGAGTCCACAACTTCGCCGTACGAGGAAAGGAGGTATCATAACGGTCCATGCTCGTGTGGTTCGCCGTCATACAGAATCGATGGGAAGCAGCAGCCTGATGCGTTCTATAGATCAAAATTACGTATGCAGACAGCTCTAAAAGCAGTGGCAGATGTAGTATCACTAGAACAAGGAGAGGGTAGCAACATCACAACGGACGGAGAAGGATGATTGAAAAAAAGGTGATTATTATTATAGGGGATCTAAACAAAGCGCAAGAGGCTTTTGATTCCAGTCGAGCTACAGACAGAGGTAAAGGAAGAGCCTCGTCCGATATGCAAACAGGGATCTAAACTGGAGCAAAAGATAGTCCCTATAAACAAGAAGCAATAACTCGCTAGAGAAATATTTACGAGACCATTACAACATTCTTACCCTATGAAAAGCACGGGATTTGCTCTCCTTCAGAATAGAATGGAGGATATCATTATGCCCGACATGTTTATATCATCTCAGAGTTGAACTGTAGTGGTATGAAATTCAACAGTGGAAAATGAGTGAGTATTTCGAATCAGTTATTGGGAGAAATTGAGTTTTTGCTGTAATTAACCACCTCACTGCTCCCTCATTCCGAGATGGTGTACTTTTCAGAACTAAGAGAGGCAGTATATTCAGTGGGACAGAATGAGCGAGTATTACAGTGAGGAAGGAAGGGAAAGCGAATTGAAGGACGTACAGTGGAATCATCGGCGTAAGGTTGATTGGACTTCGAGGTTGAAAAACGGAACATCGTTCATGCATACAAACATACAAGGCGATACGACAAAATTTGAGAGGTACCAGTGTTGATGGGATAAGGGAAAGGAATGCCTCCATCAA
This sequence comes from Panulirus ornatus, assembly GCF_036320965.1. NCBI lineage: Eukaryota > Metazoa > Arthropoda > Malacostraca > Decapoda > Palinuridae > Panulirus > Panulirus ornatus. The sequence continues at coordinate 12,337,079 of NC_092243.1, read as the reverse complement.
CTATAACTGCAATGGATCAATTAGAAAAGAAATTCATACAATAAAGAACAGACACAAACAGAAAAACCAAAGGAAGGAAATTCAGAAAGCAAAGACTTTTATGCCACTTCCTGTCAAATGCTTCAGAATTACGAGAAAAGATTCACGAGATTCTTTGCACCACAAAAGCCATGTTAGTGATTTGAAAGCAGGGAATGGAGTTCTACGAGCTTAGATAGTACGAGTTAGGGAGAGTTTCAAAGACTTTGGAGATAGCAGAAGCGGGAGCGATGGGGCGATATCTAAAAGTGGTTAGAATTGTCTCATTCTTCAGGGGGGTTAGGTGGCCTGCACCAAGGGATGCTTTCAAGAAGAAGAAAGAGTTGGGTTTTGAAACTGAAGACGAAATAGAAGAGAAATTATCAGATTTAGTTCAGCGGTACTCGCCTTTCAGACAAGAAGAGGTATCCCATCTCGACCATATACATCTTGGTCACATGTAGTTAGAAGAGTAGCTGGGAAGAACTCGCATGAAGAAAACATTAAAGAGTAGCGTACTGGCATTGGAGGTAATGCGGGAATGAGGACTAAATAAGAAACCATCTCAAGTGAAGTAGAGGGATAATGACGTACAGAAGAGTTGGTTTTCGATTGATCAGGACGAAGGAGAGAAGGAAAAGATAAGTTAGAGTAGTTGTTGGAGAGACGCTATTGTTTAGGGAGCACAATGATTTATCTGCAGAAGAAAAAAAAGTCAAACAAGCGCAATCTTTTTTCTAATTAAAGTTTACTTGACTTCACGAATCACAGCTTTGTAATGATGCCAAGCAGATACGGTGGTAGTATGAGATTCTAGGGAGGGGAGAGTTTTAGATCCCAGTGAGCTTTGTCCCGATGCCATAGGCACCAGAGAAAAAAAAAATTCAAATCATGAATGAGGAATGAAAGAGATTTTGCCTGGTAGAATGGCATAGGACTCCACTCTGGTCAAGAAAACCTCGCTGTAGGGTGAGCACAGCTGGAGTTATCCCGGCCAGTAAAAAACATTACTGATCCCATAGGAAGTCAGAACATAAGCTGAACTGGAGTGACCGCAATGAGATTTCAGAAAGTGCCAGAGTTGGCGTTTCAAGGGAGTGGAGGAGGTTGTCACGCCCATCTGGAAGTGAGGAAGATTCAACTGTGGTCAGAAAACCCTTAAAGAGAAGAATTAGTGTATGTATAATGGCTGGCCTGAGGTAAAAAATGTGTCGGTAGAGTGAATATGACGATCGAGAACTAAACTTAAGTGTCTAATTATTTGCTCTGAATTGTTACGTAGCGAAAAATGAAAGGGGCTGAAACTCACCTGGATCATCCCACACACACAGACTAACGTGCATACGTATATATGGTGTACACTGAACTCCCCCACACAGAGGATTTCAATGAGCTGATGTAAATACAGCAACCCTTTGTGGCAGGAGGACGAAAGGTCGAAGGCTCATGTAAACAATGTGCATTACCATACGTAAGTGAAAGAAAGTATGATATCCTCACCCTTGTATACGACGCCTTATCCCCTTGAGTAAGATAAATATACCCCTTCACTGTGACGATTTCAGACATCGAAATCAATGTTTAGATAATCATTTTCAGATCTTTGTGAGCAGCTCGAGTCAAATCGCATGTTTAGATGACATTTCGGGCTTATTGCACATGAAGAGGGTGTATTAGATGCGGTTGCCTTAGAAGATAACATACAACTGTATATGTACAAGAAGTATCGGAGTAATACATCATAATACTCCTAATACAAGATGCACACTAGGCATTAAGACACAAGCAATATATCTTGCCACTGTATACATACAGAGAATCCATCAGAAATACAGAGGCTCTCAAAAGAACCGGCCCCGTAAACTGCAAGAGCACAGTGATATACAGGGAAGTTCTTCGCGTATACAAGCCAAGGCAAAGGACAAAGAGATGAGACCTTGTTTAATCTGGAGTTATTTTTCCAGGGGAGTGTGTTTACCAGGCGATCTACACGACGGTGAATGAGGCACTCTGGAACGAGATTAGAAATATTTCTTCTTCTTATCAAGGACTACGGAAGAGAAATTAGCTCTGTGTATCTCCGACCAATTCTGTGAACAGATACCGACGGAAGCCAGGCACATAAATGATGTAGCGAGGGGATTCTTTCTGCGAAGAACTCCTGAAAAACCGAGGGGTGGCAGGAGGGTTGAAGAAAGCAAAGACTTGGCAAAGTAAACAAGATCGTCTATAGAGATAATAGTCCAGGAGGTAGAAGTATTATGGTCATATCTGGGAAGGTTGTGTTCTTGGAAGGAGTAATGTGAAAGCTTGGGCGAGACTGGTGGATGGAAAGGGCCCCCTCTCACTGGGGCGAGATAGAGCATCGGGAGCAAAAACAAGAAGTAGGATAGAGTGAGGTGGAGAGATAAGGTAGTCAGGTGGAATAGAGTGCCAGGTGGAAGAAAATGGCAGATGGGATAGAAGTTCAGGTGGAATAGAGGGGTCTGGTGGAAGAGAAGTCGGGCGGAGTAGAGGGGTCTGGTGGAAGAGAGAGAGGTAAGGTGGAAGAGAGAATCTGGTAGAACAAAGGATCTGTGGAAGGGAAGGTCAAGTGGAGCTAAGGGTCAAGTGGAAGAGCGGACAAAATGGAAAAGAAAATAAAAAAAGATAAGGTGGATCTGGTCAAGTGCGACAGAGCACAGTGCATAGAAGAAAAAAACAAATGGGGCAACAGAAGGCTAAACAGCCTATAATGAAATCATCTAGTAGTTTATATCAAAGTATCTGCTCGAGGGACGTGAGGGTTTTGGTGAGAACTACAGCTTGTAATTTTGCTTTATGTTTTCGTGAAGAGATTCACTTTCCATAAGTTAGACTTGCATTTTTTCAGCTTTGAGTTACACCACATCCGTTCCAAAACACTGCATTTCTAACAGGCTTTTATCAAATGATTCACACTGTAGAATATACACTGAAGAAATCATTCAGAATCTTAAAATCCTTGAATCAAATTCCTACTTTGTCTACTCTTAGAGAAAATGGACCCAAAATTTTTATCCTCTATTCATGCCGTAAGTTTCTTAGATATGAAATCAGTTTTGTAGAATACTGGAGGGAGATTTCAGGCGTTTTGTTGTCTATGCTCTCAGCTGTGAATCTTATCTGTCTGTTCGTTTTATTACTTACTGCTTTGCACTGCTTGGTGTACTTTGATTGTTTCTGATAATGGTTTCAGGGTCATTTTATTCTTTTGATTTGGACAGAGGATCTCAGGGTATATCATGACATGTTCAGCGGTCTTATCTCCATATAGAATAATCTCACATCTGTCTACGTTAAGTCATTTCTCTCTTTTTTTTTTCTAATCCTTCCACTAGTCTGTCCAGATCCCTTGGAATCACTATGAAGGCCACAGTGTACACGCACTAAAAAACAAAAAAAGCATCTCTCCACAGTTGATCCATGTTTCTATGGGAAGGGTGAATATATGGTGGTTTTTCTAATAACCATGGTAGCCCCACTTTATAGGTATTGCAACCAAAATTTGAAATCATTATATCTATCATGGAAAATGACAAACAATTTCGCTACCAATCGAAGTAACACATCATGAAAGCAGGTCGACCAATATGAAGTCAGAACAGTAGGTATTTTTCAAAATCCTTCGTCGGCGTTGTCATGTTGTTTCACGCACAAAGTGCTAAGATACTTCTTTTACCGTGTGTATATACGTATGATATACTAGATGCTATGGCTCCAGCAGTGTATGAAACCAATGTGTACATAAAGTACGTAGTATAGACACCAAGACCTCTAGCATACACTGTATATGTATATTTTGTACATACAGGGAGTTTACTAAATTCTTTGACAACAGAATTACGTCCCACCAACTTATACAAAGAGGATTATATACTCGTTATTAAGACCCCTAGCAATATATCGTGCAATATCTACATTCAGAGAAGCGGTTAGAAATGCATAGACACCCCCCCAAGGGACCCATGTCGTAGCCAGGTACACAGGACAGTGAAGGCACAGTGATGTGCAAGGAAACTCCTCCAGTACGGAGGCTAAGGTAAATAACGAGGGGGGAGAGAGATGGAAAGAGGGACGAGACCTTGTTTAATCTGTGGATGTTTTAAGCGAGTGTTTACCAGGCGATCTACACTACGGAGAATAAGCATTCTGGAATTAGATTTGAGATATATCATCTATTAAAGACACTGGAGAGCAAATAGACTCTGTGTACCACCGGCATTCAGCACGAAGCGATGTGAATGGTTGGCAAACACAACCCAATGTAGCAACAAAAGGTTCCCTCCCTCAGTGAAGAGCTAAAGACGATGAATGGGGAGGAGAAAGGGGGGGGATCTGTCTAGGCAAACAAAATCGTTTAAAGATAGCTATCTTGACGTTTCATACACTAGAGTGCTATCAGTGGATTAAGAAGGAGGTGCTCTGGATCAGAGTGGACTTGGGGGGGTGGAGATGGGAGGACAGGAAGAGGGAATGGGGCAATAACAGAGGGTCTGGAGCAGAGGAGGATGTCTGACAATGTGAACGGAAGGGAAGAGATATTCAGATGGAAAAGAAGCTCAGGTGGGACAAAGGGGCAGGTGGAATAGAGAGTTGATTGAAGTTCACGGGAAAAAAAGGCAAATAAAAGAACTCCTGGTCTATAACGAGCTTATGTGCCGGATTGTATTCTAATACTAACTAGATATGTATTCTCGATAGATGGTGGTTATAGTAGAAACGGTAAGAAGGCTGCCTTCTCAACCCCCGGTAAAATCGACCAACATAAAGGATGGATAACCGTGCACTTCCGAACTACGACGGAGCATGGCATATTACACAAGACAGTGAAAAGCAATACTTTCTGGCTACTGTCTACACAACACTACGCTTTACCCCGGCATTTCACAATGGGAGACCCTACTTAGTATGTACATTTGTATACGACTCTATGACTGTCTTTTAGGAAATACCCGAAGCTATATAAGACATTTGTCCAACCGGTCTCCGAGGGCACCTGCAGTTCTTGAAGTGACGTCGTTCCCAGGCAATTTGTTCTAAAGTTCAACACTTCTCCCTGGAAAACACACTTTGAGGTACATTGTGTCTGTTCTCGGAACTGTGTTGGCTTGTGTTTCAAAGAGAGTCTTTCTGATCCTGAAATCCTGCATTCAGTTCTTACTTAGCCCCGCACATCCTAGGATAACAGAGATCAAATCTTTTCGGACTCTCGTAATGCGGCATGTTGTTCAGAACTGGAATTGGTTTTGCTGCTGCTGCTTGAACTTGTTACAGTTAATATCCAATATTTTGTATTTTGGAGTCCAGGACAGCAGAGAAATTTCATAAAGTGGCTTTATAAACACGCAGGAACGTTATTTCTGATATTTTGAGGTCGATGCTCAAAACTTTTTGAGGACGATGTTCATAACTCTTTGAGGTCGATGTTCAGAACTTATAACACACAACATTCAGACTGATCGCTGCCATACACTTTTCAGTGTACTTCAAATTGACACTGACAACAATTCCATGATCATTTCCTTCATATACTTTGGCCAGAGGATTCGAGACCATTTCATACATATGTTTAGTATTCGAATCTTCAAAGTGCGTCGCAATACATCTGCATGCATTTCATTTGCAATTTTCAGAGCGCTCTCTTTGTCAATATTCTTTTTCATTTAGTGATTTGCATTCCATTTTCTGCAACTATGTACATGCTGTGGTTCTAGCAATGAGTAACACCACGATAGACACACACACACGACCCTTTCTCTAGATACCAGAACCCTGGTAATGTATATTACACCTCTGTATATACAGGGAGCACACTCTTAGACTCTGCCGCTCTACCAACACATCTTACTACCGCATTACATTACAGGGTCATACTTGATACCAATCCCCCAACAACATTTCTGGCCGCTGGATACATACAGGGAAATCATTGGCGATGCAGCAGCTCCAGAGGGGGATGCCAAGTCCCCTTGCCAAATACAAGAGGACAAACGAGAGCAGAGTGACTTGCAGAGGAGGAGGGGATGGGGGACCTCCTCCTCCTCCTCCTCCTCCCGTAAACGAGCCAGGGTAAACAAGTGGAACAAGAACGCGACCTTGTTTAGCCCGGAGGCGTTTTAAGGGCGTGTGTTTACAAGGCCATCTAAGCTACGGCGAATTAAGGACTCAGGAATGAAATTTGAAATGCATATTTCATTCAGGAGCCTGGAGGGCAAATGTAGTTTGTGTACCTCCGGCACACAGTGCCAAGAGATACCAACGGAAGGGAACAAAAAAAAAAGAAAATAAGTAAAGACCTCTTGGAAATGACATGGTTAGAAATAGAAACTGAACAAGGTTTAGAAAGAAATGTAAAAACGTAGAATTTTGGCTACATACACAAGATCGTCCAAAAGAGGGACTGTCCAGAAGTTAGATGTATCAGGGTAGTATATCTGGGTTAAGAGGGACGTGTTCTGGGTCAAAGTGGTATCTTGGGGGTTAAAGAGGACGTGTTCTGGGGTCAGAGTGGTATCTTGAAGGTTAAGGAGGAGGTGTATTGGGCTAGAGTGAAGTGAGGATTGAGTGAGACAGGTGGAAGACGAAGGCATAGGGCAAGATAGTGGAGAGTGGAGAAAACAAGACTTAAAAAAAAGTGAATGAGATTCGGGAGATAGATGGTAATATGGGGGAAGCATTTGGAGTATTTACTTCCATGTAACTTTATATGGTTGTTTCTAGTTATAGTGCCCCTGTCTAACGTGATCAAATTACTGTATGATGTTTCGTGCAAGTTGTTAAGGGTAGAGTAGAAGGGAGATTTGGTAAGGTGGAAGGGAAAGAGGGTCATATGAAAGACGTAGAGGATCAGGTGGAAAAGGCAGGGTAAGATGGGTTCAGAGAGGGTCAGGTGGAAGAGAGAAAGGGTTAGGTGGAGGAGAGATGAAGGGGAGTGGGGAGGGAAGAGGAAAAGAGTCAGGTGGAGGAAAGAATAGGAGACAGGTGGAAGAGAGAGAGAAAGAATCATATGGAAGAGGAAAATGAGCAGGTGGAAGAAAGAGAGAGAGAGAGAGGGTCAAGTGAAAGTGAGAGAAGGTCAGATGGAAGAGCGATAGCGTCTGATGGAGAGAGAGAGAGAGAGAGAGAGAGAGAGAGAGAGAGAGAGAGAGAGAGAGAGAGAGAGAGAGAGAGAGAGGAAGGGCCAGCAGCCAGCCCACCAGACACCGGGGCCCGTCTCTCGCCACGCTCATAACTTCAGATGCAAGTTTGATAACATTATCATAATTAACTAACTGCATCAGCTGGGCGAGGGGACGGGAGGGGACGGGAGGGGAGAAACTGAAGAGGGGAGAATGGTACTGGGGAGGCTGGAGTGGCACAAGGTGTAGGGGGGGAAGAGGAGGGGAGAACTGGTACAGAGGAGGATGAATGGTACTGGGGAAGTTGAAGTGGTCCTCGAGCTAGGGGGTTGTGGAACATGGTGTAAGGTAGAGTGGAGCGGGAGGAGGAGGAGGAGAAGAAGAAGGAGGAGGGGTACGTGGAAAGGGAGAGAGGAGCGGTACTGGGGAGGAGCAGTGGTAGGGGAAGAGAAGGGGGGTGTTGCATTGGGGGGGGGGGAGATGCTGGTACTAGATTAACAAGATTCTACGCAAAGGCAGGGGCAGCGCGTAGTAGCGTCTACCGCAGAAAAACCCAGAGCTATGAAGAATGAATAGAGTGAGTTATGTGTCGGGGGGAGAGAGAGAGAGAGAGAGAGAGAGAGAGAGAGAGAGAGAGAGAGAGAGAGAGAGAGAGATAATACAAGCGTTGCTGTAGCTACAACATGAATATGTATGGGAGGGACCTCGTCGGTATTCAAACACAGCAGAACGATGCTAAACATCTGAACGTTAAGGGACCATTTACTTTTATATATTTCAAAGAAACTAGGTAAGTGTATATCGAAGATACATAAACTAACATATATATATATATATATATATATATATATATATATATATATATATATATATATATATATATATATACATATATATATATATATATATATATATATATATATATATATATCTTTTCTTTCTTTCATACTATTCGCCATTTCCCGCTTTAACAAGGTAGCGTTAGGAATAGAGGACTGGGCCTTTGAGGAAATATCCTCACCTGGCCCCCTTCTCTGTTCCTTCTTTTGGAAAATTAAAAAAAAAACGAGAGGGGAGGATTTCCAGCCAACCGCTCCCTCACCTTTTTAGTCGCCTTCTACGACACGCAGGGAATACGTGGGAAGCATTCTTTCTCCCCTATCCCCAGGGATATATATATATATATATATATATATATATATATATATATATATATATATATATATATATATATATATATACATATATATCATCCAAGTACAAATGCATGTACGGTAGGTTAAACAAATCAACACTTAATGAACTACTTAAGAATTAACAACAACCATATAGACAGAAAAGATAGAATTATAACTAAAACAGAAATACATAAATTAACGAGCGAATAACGTCGTGAATATCTATGAATAAATCAAGTATCTATAAATGAATCATGAAATAAAGAGAAACAGAGACGACGAATCATTTCTGTAATCCCACTACTTTACGAGAAGATATATAAGAGCTGGCACGTAACCTATAGATACTGAGGAAATCGCCCACAAACTCTTACGTTTTCCACGAAGTCTGTGCTGTATGGGCCGAATACGAGTTATTTAAGCTTTGAATGACTAACGTGGTCAAATATTGTACAGGAGATTGGAGTGCTGCAGGAGAGGGAGGGAAGGGAAGTTTAATAGGGGGAGACGGTAAGGGTGTTTGTTCTGGGGGCAGGTTAATGTGAAGTTAATGGACATTTTGTATCCAGGATACCCGCCGGCTAGCTGAACGCTGGCGTCAAGCGGATTCAACCATGGAGGAGGGGATAGAGGTATATGCATGGAGGATCGAAGGATGGTAGCATTTGTGGAGGAAAATGTAACTTTATCGGGTGGATTATTCACAGAGAAACACCGTTCCGATGGTTATGAAAGGAGCGCATCGTCGGGAGTCATTGAAATATGAGAAGAACAGACGACAGAGTTTTCATAGAGGGAAAAAGTACGGAGAGATATGGATTTCAAGGAAGAATGTTCGACAGACAAATTATGGAGATACGGAACGAAGATTATCATAAGTGAAAGAAGAGATGCTGAACTTCTCACAGAAAAAGGATTCTTGTAATATTCACAGGGACACGGTATGTGGAATATTCGCACTGGAAATCATGGAGGAACAAGAAAATAGGGTGCTTATGGAGGAACAATACATAAAGTAGTCATGGAGGAACAAAACATAAAGTGGTGGTGGAGGAACAATACATGAAGTAATCATGGAGGAACAAAACATAAAGTGGTGGTGGAGGAACAATACATGTAGTAGTCATGGAGGAACAAAACATAAAGTGATGGTGGAGGAACAATACATGAAGTAATCATGGAGGAACAAAACATAAAGTGGTGGTGGAGGAACAATACATGTAGCAGTCATGGAGGAACAAAACAAAGTGGTGGTGGAGGAGCAGTACATGAAGTAATCATGGAGGAACAATACATGAAGTAATCATGGAGGAACAATACATGTCCAAAGCTCTTGCTGTGATAGGGCATTTGCTCTAGATAAGGAAACTGCGAGAGTCGGCAGTTTTAACGATATGTGCTACGCTCGAGGCAGGACGAAGCCAAACATTGAAGACGACCCTTAATATTATACAACATTCTTCATGAAAGTTATAGATACTCTACACTGTTCACGAAGAGTTAAGAGCTTCAATTTTTAGTTTATCACCGAAGTTGCTGATTTTCTAAACAGAGCGGGTGACGAGTACCCCAGCCTCCATATGGCCCCTTGACATACAAGATGCGCTACTTTGTCCAAGCTCCCTCACCCTCAAGTCTGCCGACTTACCATAGCAACTCACACAGAGCGCCTTATACTCTCGACAACAACCCCTTTTCAAAAGCCTTACCCCAGGCTGTCACGGGTCAGTCTCTATGAGTCTCTCGGTCAGGTCTCCGCCTAAGACTGAAGCTACACCTCCAGCTCCCCGGGGACAGAGGAAGTCCTCTGGACTCCACCTGGTTGAAGTAGAATCTATTCTTATAAAGGAAGACTTTCCTGTATATCCTACGACCACGACTATCAGCAAGTACACACGAAGGAGTCGTCGAGGAACTAAGACCTCTGTAGTTACGACAACCTAATGACGCCAGTATGATGATCAGGTAGTTTCCATACATCACCAAAACTTTCTCTACCATATTATAACCAGAAGGACAAGTGGCTGAGCAGAAATCAGCCTTGGCTTATAGCGCCCAGCTCAGGTTCTCGATGAGACATTATTGAAAAAGTTCTTCAAAACTAATTCTGAAGTGGCGTGTGAGAGCGATGGGTTCCGTCGCAGGTCAGAAACAGTGTTACGTGGTATAGTAAAGTACGGTAGAACTGTGTGCATATATATATATATATATATATATATATATATATATATATATATATATATATATATATATATATATATATACACACGAGTGTTGTATAGAAGCTGATATATGACTATTAAAGTTTGACATCGAAATTAATATAAGGTAGATGCGCTTACTTTATGGAAGGCAGTGAAGCAGTGTGATTGTGTGGATGAATGTGATGATATGATAAAAGTCTGATGTGCGTTTGCTTGTTGCTCACGACCTTTCCATCACTAAAGTCTCCAGTTTCTAAATACATTGCTCTAAGCATCAACGCTAGAAAAAGTATTTGTGTTCCTTAATAATCTAATTCCAACTCTAAATGTGTGTGGATGTAACCAAGATGAGCAAAGAGGAGAGATGCTCTGGCTCTGAGGGAAATAACGAAAATATAAGGGGCATAATGCATTAGAAATAAGGTCAGGAGTTGGTGAGAAGACAAGGGCTAAGGAGGGAGTAGCACTATTCCTGAAGCAGGAGCTGAGGGAGTGTGTGAAAGAGTGTAAGTGAATTCTAAACTTGATGTGGCTAAAAATGAAAGTGAATGGCGAGAAATGGGTAATATCTAGTGCTTATCCACCTTGCTTGGAGAAGAAAAATCATGAGAGGCAAGTGTTTTAGGAGCAGCTGAGTGAGTGTGTCAAAAGTTTTTCATGCAAGAGCCCAGGTAATAGTGATGGGTGGCAAGAAATGAGTGATATCTAGTGCTTATCCACCTTGCTTGGAGAAGAAAGATCATGAGAGTCAAGTGTTCTGGGAGCAGCTTAGCGTGTCAAAAGTTTTTCATGCAAGAGTCCAGGTAATAGTGATGGGTGATTTGAATGCAAAGGTGAGCGGTGTTTCAGTTGAGGGTATAACTAGGGGGATATCGGGCTATTCAGTATTATAAATGAAAATGAACAGTTTGTGAGTTGTGTGCTGAAAACAGACTAGTGATTGGAAATACCTGGCTGAAAGAGAGAGATTTACTCAAGTATACGTAAGAATGTAGGAAAGATGGTCAGCGGGCATCATTGTATTTCACATCAAATGATAGACGAGTAGAAGAGAGACTTGTATTTAAATGGGCTGAGATGCGCAGGTGGTGGGATGTCTAATCACTATCTTGTGGAGGCAAGGGTGAAAATTTGTAGAAGTATTAGGAAAAGAGGAAATACTATCGATGCGAAGAAAATGATGAAAGCAGTTGAGCTTAGAAAAGACTTATGTGAAGAAATACCAAGAGAGAGGAGATATTACGTAGAATGGCAAAAGGTAAGAGTTAGTGAAACAAGAGGAGTGGGTGAGGCAATGGATGTTTTCAGAGTCCCATTGCTGGCATATGCGAGAGATGCATGAGGCAAGTGAAAGGTGGAGGTAAGCAGACTAGAAAGGGTAGTGAGCGGTGGAATGAAGTAAGTAACCTAGTGAAAAAGAAATGAGAGGCTTTAGGGCTGTACTTACAGGAAAGAAGTGCACATGATTGGGACATAATAGAAAGCAGCAGGAGGTCAAGAGGAGCGTGCAGGGGTTGAAAAAGAAGGTGAATGAGAGTTGGTAAATTTTAAGAAGAGGATATTTTGCAAGAAGGATGATAATATTCGAAAAACAAAAGAACAAATTGGAACATCGGTGGAGTGGGCAGAGGTGAAATGGTGCCAGGTAATGATGAAGTGAGAAGAATGGTGTGGGTATTTTGAAAGACTTAAATATATTTCTTAACAGGGTGGCAGACGTAGGGTGTCTAGAACGGGGTAGTATGCAAAGTGAATGAGTCATGGAGAGTGGCTTAGTGAAGAAAGAAGAGGTGGCGAAAGCCTTATGTAGGGTGAGATGTGGCAATGTTGCTGGTGTGGACGGTAATGCCATTGAATTTATTAAGTAAGTGGGTGTCTGTTTTGTTGAGTGATGAGTTAGGATATTCAATGTACGTATGGATCATATTGAGATGCCTGAGGATTGGTGGAATGCATGTGTAGTGCCACAGTATAAAGGCAAGGGTGATAAAGGTGAGTGTTCAAACTAAAGTGGCATAAGTTTGCTGAATGTACCTGTTAAGTTGTATGTGAGCGTAGTGACTGAGAGAGTGAATGCATGCACAGAGCATCAGATTGGGGAGGTAGAATGTAGTTTTTAATTTAATGGAGGATGCGAGGATCAGGTGTTTGCTTTAAAGAATGTGAGATAGAAATACTTAGAGAAACAGGTGGATTTGTATGTGGCATTTATAGATTTGGACAATCTATATGATAGATCAGTAGAGATGCCTTAAGGAAAGTCTTAAGAATATACAGTGTGGGAAGTAAGTTGCTAAAAGCAGTGAAAACTTTTTATCAAGGATGGAAGGCATTTGAGAGAGAAAGAAGAGAGGAGAGTGAACGGTTCCAGGTGAGGATTGGTCTACAGCAGGGGTGTGCGATGTCAACATGGTTATTCAATTTCTTTATGGATGGAGTAGTGAGGATGGCAGATGCAAGAGTCTTGGGGAGAGGGACGAGCTTGCAGAGTGTAAGGAATGTGAGTGACTCATAAATGAGTCAACTGTTGTTTGCTGATGATACAGCACTGGTGGCAGATTCGAGTGAGACCCTGCAGAAGTTGGTGACTGAAAGTGGAAGGGTGTATGAAAGGAGAACGGTGAGAGTAAATGCGAGTAAAAGCAAGGTCATTTGGCTTAGGAAAGTCAAGGGACAAGTTTGCTGAGGTGGGAGACTGAATTGAGTTAAACTAGAAGTGAAGTGTTTCAGATACCTGGGAGTGGACATGGCAGCGAATGAAACCATGTAAGTAAAAGTGAGTCATAGGGTGGTAGAGGGGGCGAAGTTCTGTGAGCACTGAAAAATTTGTGGAAAGAAATGTAGTTGTTTGAGAGGGCAAAATCTTTTATATTTGAAGTTACAGATATCCCAATATTTTCACGTAGATGTGAGGCTATAGATGAAACTATGCGGAGGTGGGTGTGCCTGTTGAAAATAAGGTGTTTGAGGACAATATGTGGTGTGAGGTTGGCTGAATGAATGATGAAAGGGTAGAAAGATGTGTGGTAATAAAAAGAATGTGACTGAGAGAGCTGAAGAGTGGGTGCTGAAATGGCTTGGACATATGGAAAAAAAAAATGAGTGAAGAAAGGGTAAAAGAAAAGGATATTTGTGTCAGAAGGGGAGGGAACAAGGAAAACGGGAATACGAAATTGGAGATGAAAGGATGAAATGAAAGATATTTTGAGTGATCGGACCCAAACTTTCCAGAGGGTGGAAAGCGTGCACGGTATAAACTGAAACGATGTAGTATACAGGGATAGATGTGATGTCAATGGATTGAAACAGGTCATGTGAAGCATCCGAGAGAAAAAAAAAAACATGTGTGTATATATATATATATATATATATATATATATATATATATATATATATATATATATATATAGAAACGAAGATGAGACTCACCAATGAATGTATCTGTATTTTCAAGCTTAATGATATCATCCTCTTTAATATTTTCTTATCCAATACCTCGATACCTTGATATAACATGTTATATAGTGTGATTCTTTGACAACCACCTTCCTCCTACACACCCAGCATCATCCCTACTGATTGTTCCGTAAGCTGGAACTGTTCACGAACTCAGCTACCCACACCCCAAGCCCTCCACGCCTGTGGGACATTCGTCTATGAACTGAGCCTCACCTCAGCCCTTATCCTCTGTTCACGGTGATGTATGATCCCTGAATACTCTCTGGAACGATAACGCCTTACCTATATAGGATTCGGAGGGAATTCGAATCCCTCTCTCCCATAGGCAAATCGCTATGATATATTCCATATGTCCAGTACATGTTCGGTATGGATGAACTTTACCGTGGTGTTGGTGGGAGTGATTTGATGCTGCCCACGACCCGTGTGAGCGTAGGTTTCTCGTGCTCCTAAGGTCATGTGATGTGATGGGGGGGATCTCTTGAATCGTGGGTTGGTCTGAGATGGAGAGATTTTGTCCTATCGCGGTAAGACTGGCTTCGAATCCTCGTCATCAATGGTTCAATCATCATCATCTATCCCCTGTGGCCAGTACATGTTAAAGATATATTCTCCAGAACTGTAAACACTCGGGAAAATAAAGATGGGCAAGGAATTTTGTTGACATCTCGAAAATCTTCAGTGATCCCAAGTAAGAGTTTCAGCTGGAGTACCGATATAATATATATATATATATATATATATATATATATATATATAATATATATATATATATATATATATAATATATATATATATATATATATATATATATATATATATAATATATATATATAATATATATATATATATATATATATATATATATATATATATATATATATATATATATATATATATATATATAACCCAGGCTTTTAGCAGGATTATGCACGTAGTCCACGTCCTGACTAACGTGTTAGATGTGTAGTCCTGACGGGCCCCAGAGCTGGAAGCACTGAAAGAGGCATAAATCCACTCCCAGCCCGGCGGACTATCAACGCAACTGGGGAGTTCTGAGTTGGGTTATGCGTTCTAATGTCAACTCATCAACATGCAAATGATCATTGTGAGACCTGTTGGAACTCTCCCGAGATATGCATGCATGTTCAGCTTTAAGCTCATCTTCATTATGAGGATATGCAGTGCCGTCTCTGTGTCTCAAATCGCACACCATATCTACGCATTTATCTTAGAGCCAAAAGTGTGAGTGGAATGCTCCTCATGTTCATCGCATGAGGAGCCTCACAAAGGCCTAGATGTTTGTCTGACCTCATTCGCAAACGTCCTCATGACTCTCAGTCCCGTTGCATCTCCGCTCATGGTACGGTACACACACTTAGGTAATTAGACACTGTCTCACTCCATTAGGGATGAATACAGGTGAAATCCTCCCAGATACGATATTGATTACGTCCATCCCCACACACTGCATGCTGCTGCGCCACGACACTGACTTGACATTACACACTGCAAGCTGCTGCGCCACGACACTGACTTGACATTACACACTGCAAGCTGCTGCGCCACGACACTGACTTGACATTATAGAAGCGACCTGGATACATTCTGTCGACAGGCATATTCATTTGATAAAGGCAGACCTCACCCTCAGATTAGCTTCTTAAGAGTTTCACTTGTGAAGTAATTTTCCAGCTTGATATCATCTGTGAGTTTCGGCATTTAGCAGTGCAGCTTATGATAATCATCATGAATATACAGAATAGATACCAAGGCTAATCCCTATGGCACACCACTTTTTACGTCTCACCATTCTGGGGTCTAACCATTGATCACTGCTCTTTGTTTACGGCCATTGATACTTCTTTCTTTCATACTATTCGCCATTTCCCGCGTTAGCGAGGTAGCGTTAAGAACAGAGGACTGGGCCTTTGAGGGAATATCCTCAGGGGGAGGATATCAGAGGGGAGGATTTCCAACCCCCCGCTCCCTTCCCTTTTAGTCGCCTTCTACGACACGCAGGGAATACGTGGGAAGTATTCTTTCTCCCCTATCCCCAGGGATACTATTTGACCTAAATCAAGCTTGTGACCTCTCTTGTAGAACCTTATCGAATGCTTTTTTTGAAATCTAAACAGAAGACATTAGCAACTTTATTTTCATCATATATGGTGATCATATAAAAAAAATCGAAGCACATTTGTCAGACATAAGCAATATCGTCCAAACCCAATACTGAAAATCGTTTACAGTTTTGTCTCGAATGATGGTTTATGTAAGTTTTCAAACTACAGACGGAATGGGTAAGTGAACGACAATCTCCTGGCAATGACTCATTACTTATATTTGTATGGCAGTGTTTCACTGGCAAACCTCCACTCCTCTTAAACTTTTCCTGCAGTAAATGACTTATTATAAACTTCCACTCCTCTTAAACTTTTCCTGCAGTAAATGACTTATTATAAACTTCCACTCCTCTTAAACTTTTTCCTGCAGTAAGTGACTTATTATATACTTCCACTCCTCTTAAACTTTTCCTACAGTATGTGACTTATTATATAAAGAGCCAAGAGTTGAATATCTGACTGTTAGCCTCTATCAATGTCATCGAAAAAAAAAATCCATCAGTACCAGCCGTTTTCTTTACTTCTGTTCAGTTCATTGTTGATAGCATATCTTCAGAGCCTGTATCAGTATGTTACATAAAGTTCCCTCGTCTTGGAAATAAAACTGGATTCGAGACATGAGCTGTGTCTTCAGTCGTCTGTAAGCACAGATGCAAAAAAAAGATCATTAAAGGTCTTTTCCGTGATTCGTTGTTTTGAACCAAGTTATCATTTTACGTAATTAATGGACCAGTTGGCTTGGTAATGGCTCCTTTGCTTCTAACGTAACTATGAAACTGCTGAAGGTTTCATTCTTCTGTTTTCAGCAATGTACGCTTGAATCTCATCTTTATTTTGGCTTGTAAGCCTTTTAGTTTCTTTATGTAAATTTACATAATATACTTCATCACGTAGGTTATTGATCTCTTTGATTTGATTATGTGGTACTCTCTTAGACAAAATACACTTCCTTATCTCATCGTTCGACCATTCTGGCTTCGTTTCGGAAAAAAGAGAATCTACAACGCATTGACATGTATCATGTTCCCTCTGCTGCTTTGAAAGTTTGACAAAAACTTTTCCAAACTAGATTCAAATCGTTATTAATGACGATATCATCCACGCTTGAGCGTCAAGACCAATGGGAAGATCATTAGAATTTACAAACTTAGAATATGGCATATCTCATCTCCAATTTCATGTTGACCAGCATTACATAGAGTTTTGATAATTTCCTCAAAAGTATTTTGTCCAAACTCATCTAGATCAAACTTTTCTCCAACTTCAACAGCATGAACGAGATCCTAGTATGTACAAGAGTTAAATTTGACATTGTCCTCTTCGCGAGTAGGCTTCACATCCAACTGGACTGGGGCGTTATGAAGCAAACATAGGTAGAAGCAGCACCCATAGCTACTGGAAAAGGGATTCAGTCAGACTAAATACCCTAGTATGTTAGAATCTCCTACTGTGATCGGATCGTGTTCATTACAAATTTCTGCTGATTGAACATATAAAGTTTCGTCTACTTCTGGTGTTTATGCAAGGGGTCTATAAACTAATGATACTGTAATTTTCTTACAAAGTTTCTCTATAATGTCTACAAAACTGAACACGTTATCATTAATGGCTACAACAACTCATAAATGGAAATGAGCTTTAACAGAGAGCAAGAAACTACCACCTACTTGCAGAGCACCTGGAGGGGAAAAACGTTCATGGAGTGAAGGATTCCTGGCGTCGAAAACTGCCAGCTCATCCCGGATCATAGAGTCACAGACGAGCCCTAGCATCATGCTCGCTTGCACTATGTGTTTTGAAATGTTACGAAGCGACCCACACTGTGAGGAAATTATTTCAAAAGCTTTTGTCAAACGCCCCAAAGTAATATTGAAACCTTGACCATAGCAGTATTAAAGCTTTTCCTGGATTCTAGTTGGCCAGTCAGAGGCTGCAGGAGGAAGGGTAGGGAGAGCACCTGATACTCGCTCTGCGTGCGCCACTGAGGGAGGACGACCCTTCGTTAATACCACAGCTTTTTAGGCTTCACCTTCCGCCGGCTGGCCAGCGACACCCCTCGCCACCCCCAGTGTTCAACAGTGAGTCAGAGGTGCACTCCAGCTGGTCATGGGCGCGTGTGGGAGGGTGGAATGGAATGAGAGAGAGAGAGAGAGAGAGAGAGAGAGAGAGAGAGAGAGAGAGAGAGGGAGAGAGAGAGAGAGAGAGAGGGGGGGGGGGGGAGGGTGGGATTGTGTGGGCGGTGAGAGACAGGGGTGTAGGTCGTCCATAAGGGAAGGGGGGCGGGCGAGAGGGACTGCGAGGGGACACAGAAGGGGAGGAACTCGCTGGAGGTGACGGCAACTGCCACTGTGGTTGGAGTCCTCACTCGGCTGGGTGGGGACAGTGGAAGGTGAAGTGGTGGCAGGCGCCAGTAGGTGATAGGTGCGGGTGAAGTGGTGGCAGGCGCCAGTAGGTGAGGGTGCGGGTGAAGTGGTGGCAGGCGCCAGTAGGTGACGGGTGCGGGTGAAGTGGTGGCAGGCACCAGTACGTGACGGGTGCGGGTGAAGCGGTGGCAGGTGCCAGTAGGTGACAGGAGAAGGTGGAGTGGTCAGAACATGTATATGTGTGTGTGTGTGTGTGTGTGTGTGTGTGTGTGTGTGTGTGTGTGAGGGAGGGACACACTGGATCAGCACCAGGAGACGTCGTAGAAGTGAGTAGGGTATGACCCACACGGCCGAGACGACAACATCTCTTGTGGTGAGTCGAGCAACATGTGTGGGGTTCTGGCATCAACCACCGCCTCAGCTGATGATCCAAGCTTGACTTCCCGCAAGAGCAGATAACTGGTCTTCCTCAGTGAGGCTTCCAAGATACCCATCATGTACGCTGCCATCTTTATTCTTGCCATTAAACTGGTTGGTACATAATACAGTAACGTCACTGATGATGTAAGTTAGCTGCGCCATCAGCTTACTAGAGGTAGTGAACTCCCACCATCCTGAAGTGGCCTGGTAAGAGCCTAAGGCTCCTATCATGCTGTCTACACTCACATACCCGCTCGTTCGGAGGTCAACACAGCTCCCAACATGGTCAATAGCCGGTCCGCCCTCGCCCTACACAGTTTGAGGTACACCAACGTAAACTTCAGCTGGATACTCCGGGGCAAGCTGAGCCCCCCAGGCCCATAAAGAACAGGGGTGGATCAGACGCCGACTCCTAACGGCCTGGCTTCAAGCAGCCAAACCCCCTGACCCCACACCACACCGAGGAACCCAAGCCAACTTGCCCGCCACCACTCAGGACCCAACGTTCCCAGGCACAAGTTGGTTCATTTCGTTCGTTTCTGAGTTGTACAGACTGTTGTGCCACTTCTCCAGTGATGGCCACGCTCATAGACAGCGATCCTGCAACACTGGATCTTTGTTGCAGATGCAGGACATTTGTCCGGCATCCATGAGTGAAGAGACACAGTCCAGCCCCCCCTCTATTGACCTCCCCTTGCGGAGGTGTGCATGGGAGACATCTGTATGATGTTTTCTTAAAGCTTTGAATTAAACACTCAATCCCACACACGTACCGATAGACAGATATGTATGTACATGTTCAAAAGGACAATCAGACACAGACGTGCACATATATTCGCAAAAACACAGAAACACACGATCCTTAATTCATTGCTTTCGTTATACGAGCTAAACTCACACTGAACTGAACACAAAGACATATGATAATATCAGATTGTGAGGTGTGGGGAAGAGGAGAACGTCTGGTTGAAATAGGAGAGATTGGAATATCAACCCAGCGTAGATATTCGGAAAATAAAGGATGCGGAATGTGTAACAAAGATAGCGTTATATGAGTAGGGTGAAGGAAAGGGGAGACGTGGGAACAGAGAATGAGGTGAAAGGCCATTTCTAGGGATAGAGTGGGTATGAGGAATGTTGGCTAATGGGATGGAAGGAGAACAATGCAGGCAGGGTGAGGGTGGTAGCAGCGAGGGGTCACCTGTTCACACTATAGTGTAGGAGGGAATTATTCAAGGCAGACATGTTGTTACATTCTGGTTAATCCTTAAGACGTAGATGGAGAAGAGAAAGCTTTACTCATACTTTACTCATGAGTAATATATATGAGAAGTAAAACATGATAATATCATGAGACAGGTAAATACGAAAAAGCAAAAATGAAGTAAAGCAGAGTCTTGAAAAAATCATTACGTACGCAGTGATGAATTACGTTATTTGGATATAAGTGAAAAAAAATGAAGTTAGAAATAGTTATAGAAAAAGATAAACTTGGTAATACCAACACTAGCAAGCGAACGGAATTGTCTCTCAATGTTTCTATTTCGCAGCGAATTGATCGCGTTACCTCCCAAAGAGTTTTAATACAGCCATTTGAAGAAAATAAAGGCTTGACCTTTGACCTCGTAAAATCGTAATCAAGGACCTAAATTGCACAAATGAAAAAGCTAGCGGGGCGTATCGGAACAAAGTAAACGATTTCTATCGGCTCTGAAACATAGTTGTGAAGTGTAACATAAAAAAAAATAGGAGTAAAAAGTAAAATGTGAAAATTTATTTTATCTTGTCTTTAGAGGGGCATTATTATTACAGTCTCAGGAAAGTAAGTTTAAGTAAAACGAAAATGGGAATAAAGTAGAGAAAAGTAGACCATAGACATTGTATTGCATTATACACGTCTGTAAAATACTGCAAAGTGAATTCATGTGGATGGGTGCATACAAGTGTATGTGAATGTATGTTTAGGTTCGTTCTGATCTAGTCAGTGTCCATGCCTAAAGCAGCCTCCTCCACCAGATCAATCCCTCCAGCTCAATCAACTGAAAACTCATGTAAGAAAAAAAAAAACGAATGGTCAGATACTTTTTTCTTTGAATTGTGCAAACGAATATCATTGAAGCAAACTTATACGAATAAATACGCTATGTGGATAACCTTGAAAAGTCTGACATGACTGCATGGTTACGGTAAATTTCGTTGTGATGTACCCGTCTTTTTGACGTGTATTCCATAACGAAATCTACCGTCTGTGAATTTAACATTACCACTGTAAATATTATAACTTTTCATGTCACTGCCTTCAGAAATGTGAAAATCTTTTTGACTACAATCTCTAAGAGAGCTAGTGAGTATATTTGGGATATAGATTAATGCAGGACGTGTCTATAGATCTGGTATTTATTTCAACGTGTGTGAACCTATTTGTTTGTCTCTGTGTATAGACATGGGGGAGAATGATGTGTTTATATATGACATCCCGCTGTGTTCCAGTAGACGACCCGTGGACAGTGATATATTCCAGTTATCACAGATCATTATTAAGTCTGAGTGAGTAAGTTGACATGACATTCGACAAATGCCTCCGAATCCTCCAAAATACCATAGATCGCAGTGAACTCTAGTTTAGGACGTGATAGAAGAAGGTGTAGATATATATACGTTAAGTGATATTTATATACGTTAAGTGATAGTATAACGCACACACGAGGGAGTTCCAGTAAAACCAAGGCTGGAGGCACGATAAGATCCAGGAAAATACGAGTGTAAGTCCTTGTAGATAAGTTCGGTGGGCGAGTTCAAGTAGGAGTTCGAGGACCACGATCGATCTCAGGGATGGAGCGTCGTCATCCCCTCATCAATAACGGCATCTGCTGATTCCTGCGAAGGATTTTCCTCTCAACACGTCAGCAGGATCTGAGAAGCTGCCTTGCTCTCTTCCCCTTTCCTCCTCAAACATCAACAAGCTCTGTTCTTAACCCTTGAGGGAGGGGTGGAGGAAGAGTCTTTCACGGCGGCGGATGGGTGACCAGACAGAGAGAGAGAGAGAGAGAGAGAGAGAGGAAATCCTTCAGGGATCTTAGGAGAAAGAAGCGTATGGGAAAAGAATAAACGTCGAGGAGAACCCACTTGAGGGAATTGGAGAGGAAAAGTAAAAGATGAAAAGACAAAAGACGAACTCTGTGTGTGTGCGTGTGTGTGTGTGTGTATGTGTGTGTGTGTGTGTGTGTGTGTGTGTGTGCATGTGTGTGTGTGTGTGTGTGTGTGTGTGTGTGTGTGTGTGTGTGTGTGTGTGTGTGTGTGTGTGTGTTTGTGTGTGTGTGTGTGTGTGTGTGTGTGTTTGTGTGTGTGTGTGCGTGTGTGTGTGTGTGTATGTGTGTATGTGTGAGTGTGTGTGTGTGTGTGTCGAGGAAGAAAGAGACACAAGATCCACTGTATCGGAAATGAGGAGGAAGACATACAACATAGAGGATACCCAGAGTAGTGTGAGGTTGCAACACCACAAGCCTTCCATATAGTCTAATACGACAACAAGGTGCCAACTCCACAAGTAGTGTTAGCCCCCACAAGACACCAAACTCCCCCGGATAACAGGATGTTACGACAACAACACACTCCAGCACAATATGCCTTGTAAGTAGACTAATTATATAATTCAGTAGCGATAGTCACGTTTCACATGGTGTCATGAGGATTCGTCCCTTTTACATGTATGATTATGTCTGTTCGTCAGAGTTCCGAACGAAATGCGAGACCTTAACGAGAGAGGCGTTGTAGTGTTCATTACGGAAGGGAGAATGATTGGGTGAGTTGTATAAGAGGTTGAAAGCATGTACATAATATCAATTATGGAAGAGCAGTGTGGTTTCAGAAGTGGTCGAGGATGTGTCGATCAGATGTTTGCTTTAAAGAATTTGACTGAGAAATACTTAGAAAACAGTTGGATTTGTATGTGGCATATATGGATCTGGGGGAAAGCATATGGTAGGGTTGACAGAGATGCCTTGTGGAAGGTCTCAAGAATATATGTGTGTGGGAGGAAAACTGTTAGATGTAGCGAGAAGTTTTCATCAAGGGTGGTAAGGCATACGTGAGAGTAGGAAAAAAGAGAAGTGAATGCTTACATGTAAAGGTTGGTCTAGGGCAGGAGCGTATGATGTCCCCATGGTTGTTCAGTTTGTTTGTGGCCTGTGTGGTGATGGAGGTAAATGAGAGTCTTGGAGAGTGGGGGAGGGAATGTATTCTGTAGGAGACAAGAGGACCTTGGAAGTGAGTCAGTTGTTTACTGATGATACAGCACTGGTGGTTGATTCGAATGAGAAACTGCAGAAGTTGATGACTAAGTTTGGAAGTGTGGAAATGAAGAAAGTTGAGAGTATATGTGAAGAAAAGCAAAGTTATTAGTTTCAGCAGGGTTGACGGACAGGTTTGCTGGGGGGGGGGGGGGGGGGTGAGTTGAAATGGAGAAAAATAGGAGAAAGTGAAGCGTTTTAGATACTTGAAAGTGGACATGGCAGCAAATGGAACCATGGAAGGGGAAGTGAGTCATAGGGTGGTGAAGAAACAGTAGTCTCAACAATATCATACGAGACATATTCTGTAAATATGGGAGCGCGGAGGAGGGTGGATACGTTGGAAACCAAGTGTTTCAGGACTATATGTGATGTGAGGTGGTTTGATCGAGTAAGTAATGAAAGGGTAAGAGAGATGTGTGGTAATGAAGAGAGTGTGGTTGAGATATCAGAAGAGCGTTTGCCAAAATGGTTCGGACATGTGGAGATAATGAGTGAGGAAAGGTTGACAAAGAGGATTCATGTGTCAGAATCTGAGGGAATAAGGAGAACAGATAGACCAAATTGGAGAGGGGAAAGTTGAAGTAAAAAGCTGTTTTGAGCTATTGGGGTCTGAACATGCAGGAGGGTGCACAGGATAGAATAACTTGGAACTATGTGGCATACTGGGGTCGACTTGCTGTCAGTGGACTGAACCAGGCCTGTGAAGCGTCAGAGGTAAACCGTGGAAAGGCCTGTGGGGCTGTGGTTGTGGATAAGGAGCTGTGGTTTCGGTACATTACACATGACAGCTAGAGAATGGTTACAAGCGGATGTGGCCTTTCTTCGTCTGTTCCTGGCACTACCTTGCTAATACGGGAAACAGCGCTTAAGTATAATATATATATATATACATATATATATATATATATATATATATATATATATATATATATATATATATATATATATATTTTTTTTATACTTTGTCGCTGTCTCCCGCGTTTGCGAGGTAGCGCAAGGAAACAGACGAAAGAAATGGCCCAACCCCCCCCCCCACATACACGTACATACACACGTCCACACACGCAAATATACATACCTACACAGCTTTCCATGGTTTACCCCAGACGCTTCACATGCCTTGATTCAATCCACTGACAGCACGTCAACCCCTGTATACCACATGGCTCCAATTCACTCTATTCCTTGCCCTCCTTTCACCCTCCTGCATGTTCAGGCCCCGATCACACAAAATCTTTTTCACTCCATCTTTCCACCTCCAATTTGGTCTCCCTCTTCTCCTCGTTCCCTCCACCTCCGACACATATATCCTCTTGGTCAATCTTTCCTCACTCATTCTCTCCATGTGCCCAAACCATTTCAAAACACCCTCTTCTGCTCTCTCAACCACGCTCTTTTTATTTCCACACATCTCTCTTACCCTTACGTTACTTACTCGATCAAACCACCTCACACCACACATTGTCCTCAAACATCTCATTTCCAGCACATCCATCCTCCTGCGCACATCTCTATCCATAGCCCACGCCTCGCAACCATACAACATTGTTGGAACCACTATTCCTTCAAACATACCCATTTTTGCTTTCCGAGATAATGTTCTCGACTTCCACACATTTTTCAAGGCTCCCAAAATTTTCGCCCCCTCCCCCACCCTATGATCCACTTCCGCTTCCATGGTTCCATCCGCTGACAGATCCACTCCCAGATATCTAAAACACTTCACTTCCTCCAGTTTTTCTCCATTCAAACTCACCTCCCAATTGACTTGACCCTCACCCCTACTGTACCTAATAACCTTGCTCTTATTCCCATTTACTCTTAACTTTCTTCTTCCACACACTTTACCAAACTCAGTCACCAGCTTCTGCAGTTTCTCACATGAATCAGCCACCAGTGCTGTATCATCAGCGAACAACAACTGACTCACTTCCCAAGCTCTCTCATCCCCAACAGACTTCATACTTGCCCCTCTTTCCAGGACTCTTGCATTTACCTCCCTAACAACCCCATCCATAAACAAATTAAACAACCATGGAGACATCACACACCCCTGCCGCAAACCTACATTCACTGAGAACCAATCACTTTCCTCTCTTCCTACACGTACACATGCCTTACATCCTCGATAGGGGAGAAAGAATACTTCCCACGTATTCCCTGCGTGTCGTAGAAGGCGACTAAAAGGGGAGGGAGTGGGTGGCTGGAAATCCTCCCCTCTCGTTTTTTTTTAATTTTCCAAAAGAAGGAACAGAGAAGGGGGCCAGGTGAGGATTTTCCCTCAAAGGCCCAGTCCTCTGTTCTTAACGCTACCTCGCAAACGTGGGAAATGGCGGATAGTATGAAAAAAAAGAATATATATATATATATATATATATATATATATATATATATATATATATATATATATATATATATATATATGTTTCACTGGAAACGAGAAATGTAAATGCTCTAAACTCTTGGAGTCTCTGGGGACAAAATACTTAGCTTATGTTACTCTAGAGGTGATGTATGGCACGAAGCGGAGCCTGGACCGGGAGAAGGGGGTTTATGGCGGCACTAGAGCAAGGAGGGGTGAGGTAAAAAAAAGTTAGAGGGAGGGAGGGAGAGTGAGAGAGGGGGAGGGAGAGAGTGAGAGGGAGAGAGAGTGAGAGGGGATATGTGAAAAAGTGAAGGGAAAAGTTGGACTGTGTAGGCTCTAAAAGGGAGAGGATCGGGAAGTGAGAAATGTGTGTGAGAGAGAGGGAGGTAAGAGCAACTAGTGGCTAACAGGAAGTGAGGCAACAGTGTGAGTGGCTAGGGCAAGAGACCAGCGGCAATCATAAGGGGAAACAGCTCGGCAAGAAAGAACAGGAAAGGGAGGATAGAATTCCTCGTGTCTCAGATTCAAATATTTCTCACGAAGAGCAAGAGGAAAAGACACGTGAGTAGTGAGTCAGAAGCAGTCTGAGTTGTTTTCATTATCTATTACAGGAAAGAGGAGGAGAAGGAGTTGTAGGAGGAGGAGGAAGAGGAAGAAGAGGAGGAGAAGGAGGAAGAGGATATCGTCCAGTTACAGCACCAAGGTTTAATATTAGTGTCTTCAGACGAGTGGGTGTCTGAGAGTCAGCTAGTACTGGCTGGTTCATTCCATCTTTCACTGCAAATTTCCACCTTCAATTCGGCATCTCGCTTACTGTTCACTCGATACTTTGCGACATCACGAAACCCCTTCCAACCAAAGCCACTCATTACGCTCCAAGTAGAAATTACAAGCTTATTCCCACCTTTCATTTCAGCATTTTTTTACACACAGATTCCTCCCTCCTCACCCTCCCAACCAAACACAATACTAACCAAACACGTACACATTGAAATAACCACACACGTGCTAAACAACCATCCTACCCAACTCTATCTTAGACACCACCCTACAGACGTGCACCTATATAATACAACATTCCCCAGACAACCAGAAGTCACACTCTCCCGTCCACGCTCGGGCCATCACCCATCCCTGCAACACTACAAACACCGATTCAACATGTCCCAAGAGCCTTCATGCCCAGGATGCAACTACCACAATGAAGAGACCGAACTCCTTATGGCCAACTGTCCCACGCCCTACCTACGTGGACGCGCACAGAGTCACTTTGCCTTATGTTTCCATCTGATAGACGTGGCTGGCTTCCTGAGCGCTGCTGGAGTCTCATAATGATAGCAGAGATTCCTGGAGCAGGAGGGAGATGCGTATTCTTTTAGTTATTGTACAAGGTGTTCACACACAATAACAAAAAGGATCAGTACCCACACGGCAAATCGGTGTCACTTCAGAAACGCATGTTTGTTAGTGATGAAACTTTCTACATTACTATAAAGCATACGATGAAAAAGTATACAACTGGAGAGCTCAGAGAACAGATCAGTATCTACATATTGCACCTGAGAGGTATGCTACAACACGTTAAATCAGTCATTCGCAGGTGCCAAGTAAACGAGAAGATGAATAACCTCTGTTAGTTACTGAACGTAGTTTGTACTTTGCATTATATCACTAGGAAGTATTACTGCCTCTCCTGTGGTTGAAAGAAATAAGAAAAAAATCTTATGAACAATCTGCAGACTTGATCTCCTACCATACCACTGAAGATCTTAAGCAGAGAATTTCTTATCCTACTGTATACTGACGCAAAGATTGTGACAATAACCCTTGCCA
The DNA here is from genome assembly GCF_036320965.1 of Panulirus ornatus. Lineage (NCBI taxonomy): Eukaryota > Metazoa > Arthropoda > Malacostraca > Decapoda > Palinuridae > Panulirus > Panulirus ornatus. Next base: position 12,309,682 of record NC_092243.1, on the reverse strand, counting down.
GACATCTAGTGCTTTTTCTCTCTTCCACAGACAGAACATGCCTCAGTCAAAGGCCATCTCGGGTGAAACGAAAGACGGGGAAAGGAAAAAGAACGAAGAAATCAATGAGGGGTTCCTGTTGTCTCCCCTTTCTAAAATATCTTATTATTTCGTAATTTTGCGTATTTCATCACTGTGATCTGGGCTGCAGTGACCTCCTTGATGTTTCTCCATTTTGAGTAATACGTCTCCCCTTCGCTTCTTGTTCATGCTAAGCATATTTCGTTACTGTGTACAACCATCATCTTGATCTATCTTGGTTACTTCCTGTAACAAGGAGTTAACAGGAGTCTCTCTATTTTACACCCCCCCCTGAGACTGACTTACATCACCTGTATCTATACTTGGAGTTTGAGAGAGAGAGAGAGAGAGAGAGAGAGAGAGAGAGAGAGAGAGAGAGAGAGAGAGAGAGAGAGAGAGAGAGAGAGTAGAGAGAGACAATGGCTAATGAGTATCGCAAACGTCGCTAACCTAACCCGCCAAAACACAAAGGCACCACAGTTGCCTCATCAGATGAGACACCTGCGACTCAGCCACTCGTCACAACAGCACTAGCTCAAAGGCTATCATCCCTCCTCCATCTTCCATATTCTTACCAATTAAACTTCATTATTTCATCTTTATTCCATCATAACTCTCGCATGATGCCTCTCTTATCAACGTATGCCCGTACATGGACGCTACACATGTATATATAATTATTTGCACACACATATATGCATTAATAGATATACAGGTATAAACATGAATAAACATACATTCACCTGCACGTACAGACGAGCCCAAGGAACAGAAACCCTCTTCCGAGAAGTCAAACCAGGACCTGTTAACAACACACACACACACACACACACACACACTGAATAATTATGATTCCCAAATAACAAGAATTCGATAGATGTCCTAGATGCATAGAGAGAAAGAAAACGAGGATGACGCAAATAGTTCTATAGCTTCGGTGGAAAATGGGAAATGATAAGGGGAATTTCTCTGGCGATTACCGTTGAGCAAGGAATGAGGTGAAAGACTCATTATCAACAAGGGACTAACGAGTCCTTAGCTATAACTATGGTTTGTCTAACGCATTTCGTTTATGATTTCTCACAAGACGAAGTCTTCTTTCTTTGCCAAAGGATATCTGTTCTATGTTTGTGCGTCTATGGATACTGTTTCACTATTACAAGCGATATTTCACACACATTCTCTCGAAGCTCGCCATGTTTCTCTAATTACCCTGTCCACCATCGTTTCGTTTCCTTTTACACAGACTGTTATAAAAAAAGAGCGGCTGTTTCTGCGCGTCTGAAAAATGGCGGGAGATACGCCCGCGCCCCCCCCAATCACATAGCTTTATCCGACGTGGAAACGTCAGCAGTGGTTAGTTTAAGCGTACAACGCAAATGTTGGCTCTGCGTGAGATGTGATTACCTTATCGTCACGCGCAAGCTGGTACTGATTGGTTCGTGGCTCATATTTTTGTCAGTGACGTAAATTGATTAGAAAAATGAGTGTCGTTTTGACTCACCTCACACCAGACCTAGTCATGTGAGATTTAATTGTCGTAGTTCATGTCTAATGCGGTCTGTGAGACCAGGCTGGAGGAGGTGGTCTGTTGCATCACGTCGGATGTGGTTTGTTGGGCCAGGTCGGTTGTGGTCTGGTAAGTCATGTCGGATATGGTCTGTAAGGACAAGTCGGATATGGTTTGGCGCTCTTAGCAATCCTATTGTAATCATATATTGAGAAGGTAATGAAAATAAGATTTTTTTTTTTGATATCAAGAGAGATGATTTTCATACCTATATATACTTAGCTCATCCTTAATTACACATGTGCTTAACTCCACATATTTCGATATATTGTCTACTTCTCTTACTGGATTACATCCGAATCTTAACTTTCTTATTCAAAAAGTGTTCTATCCATCTCGTAATTGCCCTAACTGAATTATTTTCTGATCTCCATGTACTTTCTCGAATGAATTGATAACATATAATGGAAAATGTTTAGGGAAGCAGCGCTCCCATGTGTGAGAGATATGTATAGTATGCGGAAGGTGGAAGTTTAGCCTTTGAGAAAGGGTACTAAGTGATGATATAAGGCAGTTAAGTTTCTAGTGAAGGAGAATGTATGGAAGAACTGCAGATGACTAGGGAGGTGTACAAGAGAAATGATAGGTTAGGTCTAGAGGAAGGTGAAGGGGTTGAAAAAAAGGTCAATGGGAGTTGGGGTGAGCGAGTATCAGCAAACGTCTGAGAGAATAGAAAAAAATGTTCTGACATGAGGTTGATAGTAATAAAAACAAGAAAATGAATAGGAACGTAGGCGGAGAGGGTAAACAGGAAAGTTGGAGAGATGAGGCGAAGAGAAGATGGAGTGAGTGCTTTAAAGGATTGTTGAGTATGTGTGATGATAGGGTGGTAAACGTTGGGTGTTTGGGTCAGGGGGTAAGAGGGGATGAGATTTGAAAGTCCTGGCAAATGGCGTGGTGAAAAGAGAAGAGTTGGTGAAAGTCCTTGTGGAGGATGAAATTCTGAAAGGCGGCTGGATTGGATGGTATTGCAATTGATTTCATTGAGGAAGCGGGTGACTGTGCTGCTAATGGGTATTAGCCAGGATCATCAGTGCATGTATGGATCATGGTGAAGTGCCTGAGGAAGGACACACAATGAAAAATCCCTCAGCCATGATGGTAAAGCCACTATATATCAATATACAATGAGTAATATCATGACCCCATTCAAAGACCGAATCATAAACAGGAAATAGGAAAAAAATCTTGGCGTTACCATACTTCTAGAGAAGGGAATGATGAACAGTTGGCATAAACATGTATTTTCTGAAAGGTACGTGATGTCTCGCTGATTCACGGCGATTCGAATCATTTGATTCAACAGATTTCCTGTCATATATATGACCCTACATTTAGGAGTCACGAGGCAGATAGGTTATATATATATATAACTTGCAACACCAAAACATGGGACTGACACCAGCTTTTCACAGCTGAGCGACTGCGTGTGTGTAGCCCTACGAGCGACAGCGTACAATCCCTCTCGCTATTTCCTGGTGCTCGGTACCTAGGAAAGGATGATGTGAGGTGTTTCGATCTTTATAGGACGTATGGCGCTATCTTCACCATCTTGTATGATGATATCCACTTCATACCATCAGAGGAAACTACTATAAACTCCTTGAATTCTGCCGCGAATTTCTTTTGTTCTTGGTTATCATCTGCTGTCTTGGAAATCCTCTTTTGAAGTCTTCTGTCTTGGTAGTCGACATCTCTCTCTTGGTAATCAGCTTTATCAGACATTTCCATCGGTCTTCTTCAATATTTTCCTTACAGAGTCTTACGCTGAACATAAGCTTCTTTTGTCTTCTATAATTCATTTTCATGTACAATGCAAGTCTTCGTACAGAGCCTAATTCATATATCTCTTTCATGATCGGTTCCTTTTTAACTATATCTTTCACACTTGTTTTCACGTACCTCCTCTGAACACCAGAGTCACATGAGGCCATACATTGTGTATGGTTATCAAATATGGAGTTCTATGAAGTGCATTGGGTCAGGGACACGAGTTGACTCCAGTCAGTCAACTGCATATATTTCATGAATGATTTTGGTGCAGACTGAATAATTCAGTCTACCCACTTTTACCTTTTAGTCGGATTTGCATATTCTCTCTCTCTCTTTATGCAGTATATGTATTTGACGGAGATGAAGTATATATATATTTGACGGAGCAGGGTCGGTATATCGATAAACCGATAAATATCGGTATTGTTCACCGATACGATACTCAAATGATCTGTCTCCTCCTAACAGTATCGGTTCCTAAAGTTGAATGGCAACCTTGACGTCATTTTTCAAATGATAACTTTCTTACAATTCATCTTCATCAAAATCATATTTGATTTTTTTTCATCATCTCTTGCACTGTAGAAAAGGCGAAAGACATATCGTTCATGGAACTAAACTGGTTTCTCTGAGTCTAGTATAATTCAGAAATTATATATATATATATATATATATATATATATATATATATATATATATATATATATATATATATATAATTCCTGGTGATGGTGAAAGCAGTTTACTACCCACGTAACTCCTCCAAGTCGTACAAAGTAGCCAAGAGGGTTGAGAATAGGAGGCTGTTTCCTCTTACCTCTCTTCTTCTTCTTCTTCTTCTTCTTCTTCTTCTTCTTCTTCTTCGTCTTCTTCCTCTTTTCCTTTTTTTTCTTTTGCTCATCTTCTCTATGCCTGTTCCTGACGCTAACCTCTCTTCGACGGGGAGAGGCACACGTATGGACAATCTAACAAAACTTCTGCTTTCCCTCGACTATTCTCCTCCACCTCCTAACTTCCTCACACTGGGATCATGGCATTCATCAGGACCCAGGCAAACACCACAACGTTATTACTGTTACAGAACTTCTAATTAGTTGATCTCTCACGTTTGTGTGGCTCATATATAATCCTCAGGGGAGCTTCTGCTGGCCCATCAAGCTGCTGCATTCATAATGCCTGCCTCCGGCTGCAGGTGTAACTGGAATATAACTAACTAGGTATACTCCACTACGTAGAACTAATGTTCTAATTATACAGCTTACCAGAAATATTAATCCCTCGCCTCACCCTACTACCTCCGTTGCTTGCCACATATAACACTGCACTCTTATTTTACTCTAACTTGCGATGTAATCTCATGAAAATATATCTGCAACTCTATCAGTATATTGAATTATATTCGTTTATATTTTTACTTGTAGAATTTTGTGTAACGATGTTGGTTTTAGAAGCGTAATATGTTGCTTCATGTGGACAATGTTTTGGAAGTGTTAGGAATGGGTTTATATTCGGCGAAATGTTGTTAACATATAGCAAATATATATATATATATATATTATCCCTGGGGATAGGGGAGAAAGAATACTTCCCACGTATTCCCTGCGTGTCGTAGAAGGCGACTAAAAGGGGAGGGAGCGGGGGGCTGGAAATCCTCCCCTCTTGTTTTTTTTTATAATTTTCCAAAAGAAGGAACAGAGAAGGGGGCCAGGTGAGGATATTCCCACAAAGGTCCAGTCCTCTGTTCTTGACGCTACCTCGCTAATGCGGGAAATGGTGAATAGTGTGAAAGAAATATATATATATATATATATATATATATATATATATATATATATATATATATATATATATATATATATATATATATGACTGGGACTGAGCTACCTCTCGCAAGAAAGTACTTAACCCCAAAGGCAGTGGACCATAAAGTTTTGTGAGCCTCGACCCAATCATCCTCACTGAGGCGTGAGACGAACAGCACACAGGCATAGTGGGGACCAAAGCCAAAGATCGTGTTACCTTGCCTAGGGTGGGGGAGTTACATCCCCTCTTAAGAGGTAAGGGGATACTGGAGCGCGGATATGTGCCTTTGGCTACCTCTATCTGGAGGGCGTTTTGGGACGAGATGCATGGCAACAATAACCTACCCATCTACAGCAACAACAAGACAAAAACGACAACAGGAACAACAATAACAACAAAGCAGATGTAGCTCTAAAACAATTTTATTGTCTTTTTACAACACCCTCATTTATCTCCCCAACACAACGGCGACTGTCTCTCCGAAGCAATCCATTTCTCTCTCTGATGCAGTCCACTTGTCTCTTCAGCAAAGCCACTTGTTTCTCGACAGCAAAACGACTTGTCTCTTTAAGCCAACGCTATTTGTCTCGCTGCAGCAATGCCATCTTTTGAACACTCTACCTCTCTACAGCAGCAGAATAGAAACTTCTTCAGCAACACAAATCTTCATCCCTGCACAGTCGGTAAGTCTACAACAATACCCTTTGTACTCCTACATCAACATCAGCTGCCTCTCTGTGTCAACACTGACTATACCGCCACAATAGTCCCACTTGTTTTCCTTAATTAAGCGAAGTTACTTCTGTTCCCTGGATGACATTCATTACTGCCCCGAGTCGTCCCTTGGTGGCATGTCAATCCTCTTTCCTCAAGACATCTTAATTTTCTTCATGGACTTGCGTTAACCACACGTAGCCCAAGAGCTTAGCTTAGCCACTGTATGGCTTTGTGTTAAGAATAGTCTGGTAGTTATATATATATATATATATATATATATATATATATATATATATATATATATATATATATATATATATATATATATATATATATGTATATATATATATATATATATTCCTATGAGTCCACGGGGAAAATGAAACACGAAAAGTTCCCAAGTGCACTTTCGTGTAATAATCACATCATCAGGGGAGACACAAGAGAGAAATATAACAGTCAGTTGATATACATCGAAGAGACGAAGCTAGGACGCCATTTGGTAAACATGTGATTGTCCAAAACATGTTTTGGACAATCACATGTTTACCAAATGGCGTCATATTTCGCTTCAAATCCATGACTAACTTAATTTCAGCCATCTTAGTCACATGGACTGTTTACAAATTTTTCTCTCTAACTTATATCCATGCCCTTCTACCCTCTTACCACACTAATCTGTGTCTTTCTGACATCATCCACTATCACAAACAGCCTCGAAAGAACCCAAAGGTTGCTGCTGTTTGAATTCCTTTATATTCCTCTGAAAAAGGTAGATGGTAGAAGGTTATGAGGCGAGAGGAAGTCGTCATCATCAGAGAAACGAGTGGATGACAGTCTCTTAGGATGTTATGGGTGACTTGTGGAAGATGATAGACAAGACTAGTCCAGAAGATCTACATACCAGCACGGTAGAGGATGTACAGCAGTGCAGTATGAGATAGCAGGAAGGAGGAAGAAACCCTGGGAGAGGTGGATAGATGTAGTGATAGGTCTTATGAATGAAGGAGGTGTTGCTGGTGAAGGTGCTGGTCGCAGGGAGTCGTGAAGTGTCCAAGCTTAACTGACGAGTTTTCCATACGTGTAGAAGTCAATGTTGGCACTTATAGTAAACATGAGTGTGTGTGTGTGTGTGAGTGATGGTGTGGAGGCAGTCTGTACCTACTACACCCCATTGAATTTGGACTGTAATAATGCTAATAGTTAAATAGATATAAAGAATCATTGAGGAAGAGGGTGAATGAGATGGTTCATTTATCAAATTATGAATGTAATTACCTACTGATTCGTTCTGACAACTTCCCTCACACTGGCTTTGCCCTAATTTATTAATTTATTTCATTCAGTCTATGCTTAAGTGATAATGATAAGAACTCAAGAGTCAGCATTTGATAAAAAGACTTACGTTTATGTACTTCGAGTGAGACAAACGGGATTAGTTTGTCTTAAACATGCCATATTTCTGGGGTACTGGGACGATGTCTCTAACAAGCATGTCTAATACAAATATGTTAGTGTATCTGATACAGGCTTGTGTTTTTGTGTCGATCACACACCACTGAAGATATTGACTGCCACAGCGGATCACACCCCACTGAAGATATCTACTGCCACAGTGGATTACACACCACTGAAGATATTTACTGCCACAGTGGATCACACACCACTGAAGATACTTACTGCAACAGTGGATCACGCACCACTGAAGATATTTACTGCCACAGTGGATCACACAACACTGAAGATATTTACTGCCACAGTGAAAGCAGAGGAAGGTCTGTTTTACGGAGAAGACCTCCGTGACACACCACTACCAGGAACTCGAGGCGAGTGTCACCTGGGTTAATCCCAGTCTTTTTAGGGAAGCGACTCAGATGAAGAACTTAGGATCACTTGTTGTTCACGAGGCCGAGTTCGATGTCTGGGAGATGGCTGGTGGGTGTTTCCAACAGTAGGTGTTATCCTCCTCCTCCTCTTCCTCTTCCTCCCCTTTTTCCTCCTCTTCCTCTTCTTCCTCCTCTTCCTCCTCCTCTTCCTCTTCTTCCTCCTCCTCCTCCTCCTCCTCTTCCTCCTCCTCCTCCAAGCTCTTTGATTAACTTTCTTTTCCTCTATTCATTTTTCTATCTCTTGAACCCTTTTCGCATGAAGGGTCTATAACTGAAGCCTTCAACACACACACACACACACACACACACACACACACACACACAACACACACAATAGGGGGAGGGTGTTGATACAGGACCTGCTCTCGAGGGCAATATACTGGTTATATACTCCCGGATCATGTCGACGTAAAGTGCAATAAAAATCTACGGAGGGGAGACGCTAAAACCCTGCGAGTCTGAATCTCAATAAATTTACGTCAAATATATATGGGGTGCGGAGGGCGCTATTCACTTCCATAGTTTATGCATATTCGTCCATTCCACTGGTCCTGGTGATGAAGAATTCTGAACATTTCAGAGCTGGATAGTTTCCCCCCCATCAACCTGGTCAGGGAGTAACCATTAGCGTAAGTGGAATCCAATAGATTGTAAATTGCGAGGAAAATACGTTAGTTAGGTGGAGGGAAGTCCTTGTCAAACGCTGGCGAGTGGAAGGGATGGGAGGCAGTCGATCCCTGCTGGTTTTTCTTTGACGGGAAGGGAAAAGCCTTGGCTATGTGCTAGGTAAGGTCAGGAAGGCTCGCTCTTTGACGGGAAGGGAAGTCTTGGCTATGGTGCAAGGTAAGGTCAAGAAGGCTCGCTCTTTGACGGGAGGGAAGCCTTGGCTATGGTGCAAGGTAAGGTCAAGAAGGCTCGCTCTTTGACGGGAGGGAAGCCTTGGCTATGGTGCTAGGTAAGGGTCAGGAAGTCTCACTCCTAGATATGATACTAGGTAAGATCAGGGAGGTTCGCTCATAGATAGGATGATAGGCAAGGGAACGAAGGTTTGCTCCTTAACAAGGCTAGTAAATCCCTAGTTATGGTGCTGGTTATGGTCAGAAAAGCTCACTACTGAACTAGACTAGTATTGACGAATGGAAATCTGAAAACTCAGGATACGTTATACATACCACTCAACAGCCACCATACATATGATATAACTTATGCCTAATTATCGTATAAGGTCGCAATAAGATAACTTCATCGAAATCTAAATTAATACAGACAGAGACATCGAGGTATTCAGGTCTACCCTAGGGAGTTAAGGCACACTTACCCCTGTCCTTGGCGATGGGGCGTGGGTAGTGCTCCCCAGGTCTGGCAAGATAGATTCCCTGAAACGGTACATGACCGTCGTCGCGATCAACCCCACATAGATGGGAATGGAGATGATGATAACAGATAAAGGAATAGACGTTCTCACGTGGGGTACACTGCAGGAGAGCGAGATGGGGACAAGATTCGTGAATTGCTTCACGAGACTCCTTCATTGTAGTGATACACATCATGTGTGTGATGATTGTGTGTGTGTGTGTGTGTGTGTATACGATTACATCCATTTCCAAATGTTCTTGGCATTACTGACGTTGGCAGTGTATTAAGTAAACATCTATATACAAACGATCAAATACCTTTTTAGTCAGCTCGAGTGCTAAACTGACTCTCTCTCTCTCTCTCTCTCTCTCTCTCTCTCTCTCTCTCTCTCTCTCTCTCTCTCTCTCTCTCTCGCTTACCATAAGCTAATTCATATACATCCGAGCCATCGTGATGCTCAAAACTGTGAACGACCTCCTCATCAGAGGATCCTATTTGAGCCTTAATTTTTTGTTCGTGCATTTGCACAAATCTCCTCACCTTGGCTGCTCATAAGACCAGACGAGGTAAACAATCCAGCCTGAGGTGGAAGGTACTCCCATATTGCGATGTGATCCACTGAAAACACTACTGTATATTCACGTACGTCTTTATGATCGTGCTTCGCTTATTTGGTCGGCTTTTATGATGCATCGCGTCCACTCAACTCGTCACCACTGAAAAGTCGCATTGTCCTTAAGCAATTCAGCCTCGCTAAGCCATATTCCTTTTAAAGAACTCAGGTAAACAAGTGCCTCGTCTGTTTGACAATGCACCACTGCCACGTCCTCTACTTCTCCATGGAAAGTTCATGAGAGCACACGTCTGAGACCCTCATAAAACGTCCGAGATCCTCTTGAAACGTCTGAGACCCTCATACGACATAAGTGCATAAAAGCTCCCAAGATGATGACCTGTTCTCAACTCCAGTGCCTGATAAGAAACATAGGATTAATATATATATATATATATATATATATATATATATATATATATATATATATATATATATATATATATATATATATATATATATATCAGTAAACAGTTTCCTGTCTTGATCACTTGATGAATTTCATGATAGGTACAGTGCCAGACCCGAAAACCACAAACACATGTGCACCAACGGCGTCTTAGCACAGTCTCTCTCTCTCTCTCTCTCTCTCTCTCTCTCTCTCTCTCTCTCTCTCTCTCTCTCTCTATCTATCTATCTATCTATCTCTCTCTCTCTCTCAAACACACACACACACACCCACACATATAGAGAATGTGTGGATCAGGTGTTTGCTTTGAAGAATGTATGTGAGAAATACTTAGAAAAGCAAATGGATTTGTATGTAGCATCTATGGATCTGGAGAAGGCATATGATAGGGTTGATAGAGATGCTCTGTGGAAGGTACTAAGAATATATGGTGTGGGAGGCAAGTTGTTAGAAACAGTGAAAAGTTTTTATCGAGGATGTAAGGCATGTGTACGTGTAGGAAGAGAGGAAAGTGATTGGGTCTCAGTGAATGTAGGTTTGCGGCAGGGGTGTGTGATGTTTCCATGGTTGTTTAATTTGTTTATGGATGGGGTTGTTAGGGAGGTGAATGAAAGAGTTTTGGAAAGAGGGGCAAGTATGAAGTCTGTTGGGGATGAGAGAGCTTGGGAAGTAAGTCAGTTGTTCGCTGATGATACATCGCTGGTGGCTGATTCATGTGAGAAAATGCAGAAGCTGGTGATAGAATTTGGTAAAGTGTGTAAAAGAAGAAAGTTAAGAGTAAATGTGAATAAGAGCAAGGTTATCAGGTACAGTAGGGTTGAGGGTCAAGTCAATTGGGAGGTAAGTTTGAATGGAGAAAAACTGGAGGAAGTAAAGTGTTTTAGATATCTGGGAGTGGATCTGGCAGCGGATGGAACCATGGAAGTGGAAGTAAATCATAGTGTGAGGGAGGGGGCGAAAATCCTGGGAGCCTTGAAGAATGTGTGGAAGTCGAGAACATTATCTCGGAAAGCAAAAATGGGTATGTTTGAAGGAATAGTGGTTCCAACAATGTTGTATGGTTGCGAGGCGTGGGCTATGGATAGAGTTGTGCGCAGGAGGGTGGATGTGCTGGAAATGAGATGTTTGAGGACAATATGTGGTGTGAGGTAGTTTGATCGAGTAAGTAATGTAAGGGTAAGAGAGATGTGTGGAAATAAAAAGAGCGTGGATGAGAGAGCAGAAGAGGGTGTTTTGAAATGGTTTGGTCACATGGAGAGAATGAGTGAGGAAAGATTGACCAAGAGGATATGTGTGTCAGAGGTGGAGGGAACAAGAAGTGGGAGACCAAATTGGAGGTGGAAAGATGGAGTGAAAAAGATTTTGAGTGATCGGGGCCTGAACATGTAGGAGGGTGAAAGGCGTGCAAGGAATAGAGTAAATTGGATCGATGTGGTATACCGGGGTCGACGTGCTGTCAATGGATTGAATCAGGGCATGTGAAGCGTCTGAAGTAAACCATGGAAAGTTCTGTGGGGCCCGGATGTGGAAAGGGAGCTGTGGTTTCGGGCATTATTACATGACAGCTAGAGACTGAGTGTGAACGAATGGGGCCTTTGTTGTCTTTTCCTCGCGCTACCTCGCACACATGAGGGGGGAGGGTGTTGTATTCCATGTGTGGCGAGGTGGCAATGGGAACAAATAAAGGCAGACAGTATGAATTATGTACATGTGTATATATGTATATGTCTGTGTGTGTGTATATATGTGTACATTGAGATGTATAGGTATGTACATTTGCGTGTGTGGACGTGTATGTATATACATGTGTATGTGGGTGGGTTGGGTCATTTCTTTCGTCTGTTTCCTTGCGCTACCTCGCAAATGCGGGAGACAGCGACAAAGCAAAATAAAAAAAAAATAATAATGATAATGTATATACATATGTATGTGGGTGGGTTGGGCCATTCTTTCGTCTGTTTCCTTGCGCTACCTCGCTAACGCGGGAGACAGCGACAGAGTATAATAAATAAATATAAATATCGTTGAATTCCCGCACTTCCGCCGTGGATTGGGACGAATTTCCTTCCCAATACGAAACACTTCAGTAATAGCCCCTTTAGCGAGCGGACCAAAAAAAAACGTTTCCTATTAGTCATAATGATTAAAGGGACCTCCCCCCTCCCCCACTCTCTCTCTCTCTCTCTCTCTCTCTCTCTCTCTCTCTCTCTCTCTCTCTCTCTCTCTCTCTCTCTCTCTCTCTCGATCCCTATTAGAGCCACAGACACACACTTTAACTCACCTTTACAAGCCACTTACTCCGGGGATTGCCAGTGACAGTTTAAACAAAGCTGAGCACTGTCTACAGTCGTTTACTTTGACAGTCAGTACCCAGTGGTATTATCAACTGTAAAATTAACATAAGGGGAAGAGGATCGATCATTGACCCGTGTCAATCTTCTAGCTATGGTTGTCCGGTCCCTACTGGACATATGTTTAAAGAATGATTAAAGAGATTTCGAATCCTAACTCACAGATGTTTGATGATGCTTTTAGGGTAAACACTGTAGGTAATCTGATTTCTCTATCATGTTATACTTACTGAAATATTATGGCTACAATTCAGTGTAGTATAGTTTTTCCTGTTTGAAACAAAAAACATTACAGATTATCCGATTTGTATATATATATATATATATATATATATATATATATATATATATATATATATATATGGCGTCCTAGCTTCGTCTCTTCGATGTATATCAACTGACTGTTATATTTCTCTCTTGTGTCTCCCCTGATGATGTGATTATTACACGAAAGTGCACTTGGGAACTTTTCATGTTTCATTTTCCCCGTGGACTCATAGGAATGTATATATATATATATATATATATATATATATATATATATATATATATATATATATATATATATATATATATATTTTTTTTTTTTTTTTTTTTTTTTTGCTTTGTCGCTGTCTCCCGCGTTTGCGAGGTAGCGCAAGGAAACAGACGAAAGAAATGGCCCAACCCACCCCCATACACATGCCTTGATTCAATCCACTGACAGCACGTCAACCCCGGTATACCACATCGCTCCAATTCACTCTATTCTTTGCCCTCCTTTCACCCTCCTGCATGTTCAGGCCCCGATCACACAAAATCTTTTTCACTCCATCTTTCCACCTCCAATTTGGTCTCCCTCTTCTCCTCGTTCCCTCCACCTCCGACACATATATCCTCTTGGTCAATCTTTCCTCACTCATTCTCTCCATGTGACCAAACCATTTCAAAACACCCTCTTCTGCTCTCTCAACCACGCTCTTTTTATTTCCACACATCTCTCTTACCCTTACGTTACTTACTCGATCAAACTACCTCACACCACACATTGTCCTCAAACATCTCATTTCCAGCACATCCATCCTCCTGCGCACAACTCTATCCATAGTCCACGCCTCGCAACCATACAACATTGTTGGAACCACTATTCCTTCAAACATATCCATTTTTGCTTTCCGAGATAATGTTCTCGACTTTAAAGTTTCTTCAAGGCTCCAGAATTTACGACCTCCTGTCCACGACAATGAGACCAATGATGATGTCGTTGATCCATGGGTTCAATAATTTCTCGCCTGCCAGTGATAATCTGCCCTAAGCACGATTATCTATAAAACCGCTCTCGCACTCCCCATCAGTTTGTTTCCCATGGCAGTAATAACAAATACGTCCACAGAATTAGAATTGAACCTCAACCCTACTGTACCTAATAACCTGCTCTATTCAATTACTCTACTTATTTTTCACATTACTTTACAACTCAGTCACCTGCTGTTGCAGTTTCTCATATGATACATGCCACGGGCTGTATCATTCTACGACTGATTCCTGCCTCACTCAAGCCACTCGATCCCACAACAAATTAAACACCTAATATCATAAATCTTATACATGTATGGTTATCAGCCCATTCCTATAAACAAATTAACAACCATGGAGCACTACACCACACCTCGCAAAACTAATTACAATGAAACCGTTAATTCCTCTCTTCCCGGTTAACAACTTCACTTCCAAACGATAAACTCTTATTCACCTTCAAAACGTACCCACAACCAATATTCTATTATACCATTCACAGGACTCCCATCACTCTATCATATCTCTCTCTCCAGATCCTAAATGCTCATCAAATCCTTTGCTTTCTATATTTCTCACATACTTCTTCAAACCATAACACCTGATCACACACTTTAACTCACCTTTTTGAAACCACATCTCGGTTCCCAATCTGACTTTAACATGCTTCACCTCACTCAATACCTCCCTATATTTGCCAGAGCTCAACAATTCAATCTGTAATTAATTAGAGGCAAGATCTTATCCCCTTGCCTTTGTACATGGCTATGTCCGCTCCCGACAATCTTTCAAGCAACTCATTAAAGAATTCAAATTAACCTTACAACATCAATCAATTAGGCTACCCTTTTTTAATGTTCCACTGCAATACCATCTATATATATATATATATATATATATATATATATATATATACTCATAAAAGGATTCAAGCCATCTCGCTTAACATTAAATATGGGAACCACTTAGACCTTGCCCCGTAACTGAGACACACTAAGTGAACGATAAATAAATGACGATAAAACTGGCTGCTTCTGCAAGACAGCATCTCTGATTTAGTGCCAATAAATAGGAGTCATTTAAGGTATTTGAGCATCTTTAAGAGACACTTGGCATAGACCATACTTGGAAGACATTACCCATTCCATTCTACTCCTAATGATCGCGTTGGATTACCGAACATTCTAATTACATGTGGAAACGTAAGGTTAATGAGCAATGGTAAAGGTATAGTCTTAACAACAGCACTAGGGGGTTAGAGGCAGTGAGGCTTTGAGAGCTGCTGCTTTAGGCCCAGTTTAAATGGCCACCTCAGTAATTCAGCCGCGAGATGGGACCATTTAACCGTAGTGGAGGCGATTCAGCCCTCGGTGAAAGGTAATCTAACATTTGTGTAGGGGATCTCTACTGCCAGTGGAGGTATCTATACAACCTCATTTTCCTGGGGAAGGGGCTCTTTAGTGGGAGGCCGTTCGGGAGAGGTAATGATCGGAGCATCACTTGCACAGCTAAGTTAAAGGCTCTTCTCGTAACTGATGATATGGAAGTAGTTTAGATCCACAAGTAATGTAATTAGGTCATTCTCACAGCTATAGATTTAACTAGATTGTGTTATCAGTACTATTAACTGATAAGTTGATAATCTATGAGATTTTTGATTCAAAAGATATCATTTATTATGCCTCTCGATCAATGAGAATAATTATTCTTAGTCAGAGTGAACATATCTTCGAAAACTGTAAGGAGAGAGCAATCAGAAGACGTACCATGAAATACGTCAAGAAATTTGTGAAAATTAGTAATAATAGAATAAGTACATGAACAGCATCCAGATGGTGGGTGGATAGATACACTGAATGAGGAAATGGTAAATGCGGATAGTATACAGAAGTTTAGAGAGATATATAGTAACAGAGAAAGTTCGAGTGATGGGTCACCACGAACGTGAAACTCTTTCCCCGTGCAGTACAAATGGGTAATCATACTTGCGCGCGCGCACACACACACACACACACACACACACACACACACACACACACACATGGTTTTAGTGAAGAGCTATGTGTAACGAGCCCCCTTAGATTTCTAAAAGAGAGTGAGCTCTGTCTTAGAGAAAAGGGAAGGCTGGGTAGATTACTTCTATCTTGCAATACCTGACAGGACAAAGGGAGAGAATCCTCCAGTGGACGGAAGGTTATTTTTAGTAAAAGGGAGGCAAGTTAACACGGAAGAGGAGTCTTCTCCAGATGCGTGGTGGTCACCAGCGGAGTACCCCAGGATTCTCTTGTGGGACCGTGACTCTTCTTGATCTGTGCGATTGACTTGCCTGATGATGATATGGATTCCAACCTGAATATGTTTGCTGATGATGTAGAAGTCATGAGGGAAATGAAAAGCGAAGAGGATCTGCATGTACTTACAAGGGGACATTGACAGACTCCAAAGTTGGACTGATACATGGTTCATGAAATTCAACATGACCAAATGCAAGATGAGAAAGATGAGACAGAGTGAAAGAAGACCTTAATATGATTATTATTCTTACAAGAAATATGCTTCAGGATTTTGTGTGTGAGAAGGGCTTAATAGTCAACAATGCCAATAACCTGTCAACGGAGTTTTACATTACGAGAATAGTAAAGCAGAACAACCATCTTTTGGTAAATAGCAGCATAGCTTTTGGTTACAAGTATAAGGAAATATTTAGCAACCAGTTCCTATCTTATATAAGACCAAAATTGAAGTATGCGTCTCACGTTTGGCCACTGCATCCTAGGAAGCACAAAAGTCCCGAGGAAGGCACCAAAGATGATAAGAGAATTAAAAGAGCTGAGTTTCAGAGAAAGTCTAGAGGCCTCATTCACCACCACAGCCAGTCAAACCACTATCCCCATCTCCTTCTCTATCACAGCAACAACGTAGAACCACCTTCCTCCCTGATCTGCTCATACTGCCTCGTCCATACTGTGGCACACACCTCCCTCCATGCTAGAGCAACAGTGTGGCATCACCTCCCACTCAGCTTACCCGCACTGTGAAAGACACCTCCCTCCCTACTTCGGCACTGTTGTGGTACCACCTCCCTCTCTGCCTCACCAACACTATGGCACACACACTCACCTCCCTCCTTGCCTTACCTGCACTGGCGCATCCAGTCATCCAGTCTCCACCTCTCAGCCTTAATGAGCAAATACCGAGGGAACATTTTTTCCTCGCTATTTGATTGTCTGAACATTAATGCTATTGTCATTATTGGTGATGATTATTATTATAATAATTATCATTATTACTATCATTATTATCATTATTGTCATCACCGCTAATCTTACTGCTGATATCATTATCATCATCATTAACATTATTAGAATGATATGCTTGAATTCATACTGCCATTGCCTTTGTTGCATTCACCATTAACATGACATATATTAATGTGGAGTATATCAAACCTCACGATGTGTGAGTGGATGTGTTCATCCATGATCATCTCCCACACCAGTCCCCTGTGTGCGTGTGTGTGTGTGTGTGTGTGTGTATACCAATAAGGTAGTGGGTGCTTCAATCCCCTACCTGCGTCTAATGAATTTAGTGCATCCATTCCCGGGTTATATAAGATGCCTCCGAGAGGTAGCTGGTTTTCCTTTGACTTCATTTCGTGTCATGTATACTTCCCCCCCCCTTATTTACTCTCCCATCTCCTACTGAATAGATTTAGAACTTCAGATACTGTTACTATCCTCCAGTAAACTTCTCATTGACCATCCGTTATCCCGATATATATCTGTCCTTGCCACACACACACCCATGTCTTCTACTACGGCAAAAACCATTGACCATCAGGTCTCCTGTTACACAATATGTATGTATTCCTATGTCTTGTCCTCCAGGACACACACAATCTCGTCATTGACCATCAGGTCGCCTGTCTTATGATCTGTCCTTCCCATGGACTTCCACGCACTCTCCCTCAAACGGAAAACCTCGTTACTAGCCATCAAGTCTTCTAGTATCTAACTTTTCCATCTATTCCTAACACTAACACTGTTTTATCTATTCATTTCTTATGTTTTCCACAACTGCGTATTTTGGTGTTATTTGTACGTCATCACGAACCACCTCCAGTTATAAGAAAATGTTGGGAGAGGATATTTTTTTGGTCCTCAAAAGTACTGTAGTTCATTCCTCTCTTATTCTTATTCAAGAGGTCGTTTGTTCTTTACTTAGCGAGCATTTACGACCTTGCCTATACTTCTCTGGCGTTCATGTTTATTTTACGTATGTAATATCTAACTAAACCTCGCGGACTCATAACATTAGCAAGTATTTTCAATATTCCATCGTGGCCGAGAATTCATTCGGGAGGAATTGCCTGAAGCTCATGTTTATATTCATCAAGCAATACCGAGCTCTTTGTCTTTAATAATGGTCTACCCTCCTTCTCCTGTAGCTCCCACGCAGGCTTGTAAGCTGGCGCCCTTAATGCTATGTTAATTTGCTTCTTTTTTTCTATTTCTTATGTGAGCCGAGACTGCACCTGCAAGTGAATCCATAGTCAAGGTCATCTCATTAACACTATGAATATAGATATACCCTAATTTGAGTCAGGTACCCATTTTATCGACCAGCCCCCTAAGGGTGGATGAACAGCTGTGTTGACTGTGAATCGAATGCCGCAACCAGGATTCGAACATTTACGCTTAATCCTGGATGGGCCCCTGAATGCGTCACGGTCAGAAATGCTAACTGTTACACCACAGAGGTCCTATGACGAAGATATACTAAATGTGTTTCTATTGTTACGTTTATCTATGTTTTCTCTATTCTCTCTCTGGCTACCTTCCCCTTCCTTCTTCACCCATCTCCATATGCTGCCCAAGAAACGTCCTTGGGTTATAATCCGGGAGAGAAAAACCTTTAATGGAGTGAGCGACTCATTTACAGAGACGAGGTTTCACGCAAGTAAGTCGTATCCAGAAAGATTTCCCGCCTCATCGCACATATTGCATGTAGCAAGGCTTCTGTCTCTCACCTCACACTACCATTCTCCGATTTTTCAAATAGACGTGTGGGATCGTTTGACGTACGCATGTCGCTATTAGACGTCTATACGCATGTCGTTATTTGACGTCTATAAGCATGACGGTATAAAAGATACGTCCGTTTCGAAAGGGGCGTTTACGGTGTCATGAAAATAAATGTTTCATTTCAGTCGTGATAAAAACGCTGCAATACATGGTATAGTCTGTTTGTATCATGGAAGCTACACTTTTCCAAGCTATAATGACTTTAAAACTTTCCTACCACGAGCCAAAACTTTCAATAACTTGTGATAACACAAGTTACGTGCATATGCATGTCCGACCAGCTCATTATAATGTGATGTCATAAACCTCTCAATCATCCACAATTGACCGTCATCATCCTTTCATCTCTCTCATAAGGTCATGGAATTTCACTGAACTCTTAGTTTGTTTTCTGTGACATAAAACGAGGTAATTCAGCGAATAGGTTCTTGTCTTTCGACATCAAACACACGGGAAGTCTGTCTCCTGTCTCTTTTCGTCTCAGTCTTTTGAGTTGGAATAATTACCTTTAATGTATCAACTTGGCTATACAGTGTGGTTCCTGTGTCCCCCTCTCACGCATATGATACAGGACGACTATCTTCTTCTATAGTGAGACTATCTTCTGATGAGAAACAGTGTATAGACTTTCTCTCTCGCGATATTTTGGTTTGCGTGTGATAGACAGAGACAACACCTCAACATAAAAGTGTTCGTGATTTGACAAAACACGAAAACATAAAAAAAAAAAAAAGTTTCAAGACACACCCAGCTACGCAGGTCAATTCCCGGCACGTGACCCCCCCCCCCCCCCCCTTAATCACTCGCCCTTACAACGGTAATGGCCAGACATAGCAGAAAGGGCTTGGGCTATAAAGATTGGCGTTGGACGGCGGGAATCAAATGTGATGTTGGGATTTAAATGAATTTCTTAAGTTCTGGCAACCTGATGAGGTGGAGTGTCTCCACGAGAAATGTCGTGCCACATGTATAGAAAAAATACATGTCAAATAATATTTTATAAACTCCTACTGAAGTGCGATTTCACCTTCATACTATCAAGGACAAGTGTGATCATCATATATATATATATATATATATATATATATATATATATATATATATATATATATATATATATATATATATATGTATATATATATATATATATATATATATATATATATATATATATATATATATATATATATACAGATGTATAATCCTCTATCTATCTTTGAAGAGATATACAATTATTTTATTCCTTCACCTAGATTATCTATTATTGATTTGAATATCATGTTTGGTCACGTGAAGTCTATGAGTTCCACTGCATCAGCTGGGCAGTTGTGGTGGAGCGCTGTTAACCCACAGGAGTCTCTGTCGAGATAAAGACAACATGATCTGGATATTCCTACACCTGGGAGGCTCTGTTGATAGAAAGGCAGCATTAATCGAGATATCCTGCCTTACAAGTCTGTGCTGAGATACAGGTCATATGACCTAGGATCAACCCTTCTGGCTCCCTTGTACCCTAACTCATTCTCCTAATCAGGATCTCATGAGAGAATTATTTCTTCATTTTATATATTTACTCCATTTCATGTAGTAGTAATGATTTCTGGAATGTGAACTCTTACTTCCACTCTTTTAAGGCCAGGGGTCCAGCTGATTGAATTATGGCTAATGGAGACAGCTACGAGCCAGACGGCGCTATGTTGGAGTTAAATCTAGTTCAAACTGAAATTGCACTGGATGGTCTAATTGCAGAGGAGTCAGTCATTAAGATTTATTTGATTTACCTCTTTAGTACTAAACCTGATATATCTTTTTTTTCGAGAGAACATAACCCAGAGGACGTTGGAAAAAGGGGCAAGCAATGAGGGTCTCGTGATCACATTGATATAATCTATAAAAACAAATGTTAAGACTTCCCTCAGCAAATATCTACACCACACGAGTTGCGATGCCTTGATCAACCTGCCACCCAGCGCCCACCACGTCCCTGCCATAACACACTCTTGTCTGGGACGTGGTACTCCTGAAGGATCTCGTATTTCCATCTGGCTAATATGATCACGTCCGCAGAGCCACTTCTTATTTTTCGTTATGCATCTCCATGGTTGGAGCTGGGGTACAGTGCCACGTATGGGTTGGTGTGGGTGATAGGCTGCCTTCATGGTGGGTTCGAGACACCGTGTTGTGGTTATGAGTGGGTTGGCTGGCACGTGTGTATATATATATATATATATATATATATATATATATATATATATATATATATATATATATATATATATATATATCATATCTTGTTCTCCGTTTCCCGCACTATCGAAGTCACGTTTGGAATAAACAAGACAACGGCTTCCTTTGCTCCCATCCACTATCTACTTCTCACGTATTACACACTGAAACAAAGCTCTCCTCCCTCCCACCCAACCAAAGCACAATAGACCAACTCCGTGGTTTCAAACCGCTTCATATGCCTTGGATCATATCATTAGCAGCAAGTCGCCCCCCTTATACCACACAGTTCCAATTACCTTTATATAGTGCGCGTCTGTCGCCCTCTTCAATGTTCAGGCCCTTGCGCCTCAAAGCCTCTTAAAATTCATTCTTCCCTCTACTCGATCTTCTTCCCTCCGTCTTACTCTATCTTCTTTTGTTGCATAGATCCTCTTTATCAGTCTTTCTTCACTCATCCTCTCCGTGTGTCTAAACCACTTTAGCAAATCCTGGTCAGTTTTCACTATCACACTGCGCCTACGGCAACATCTCGCTCTTACACTATCATTCCTTACTCGATAAAGTCTCCTCACCCTCATACTGTCTGTCCTAAACCATTTCATATCCAGCACTCATCTTTTTTTTTTTTTTTACGTTGGGAACCCATGACTTACATCCACAGTTTTGTTTAGTTCAGTTTATTGACTACAGGAATACATATCGATACAAATATTATACAAACAAAAAATATTTACACAGTTACATACATGCATGAGAATGTATAAATACACCACACAACTGCAATCCCCAGCTAAATCTATGGTCCTTAAAATCCAAGCCAACACTAGTGATATCTTACATTACGAACAAATAGACAAAATATCGTGAATCATTTCACATGTCATGTCCGGTGTGAACTGGTCAGCGATTAAGTCTTCTATACTAGCGAAATGATGTGTATCTCTGATGTGTTGAGTCAGTGGACAGTCCTGTACTAACTACTACATGTCGTTCGATGTGCACCTCACCACATACACACACAGTCGCTCCTCTATCGGTAAAGCGATCAAGACCTCGTCTACTCCACCGTCCTGACTCGCGATCTAGATAGTGTCCAATCCCTCGAAACTTTGTATGCAGAACAATTGTTATAAGTCTCGTTGATCCTATGTTTCGTTGTTATAGGTCTCGTTGATCCTATGTTTCGTTGTTATAGGTCTCGTTGATCCTATGTTTCGTTGTTATAGGTCTCGTTGATCCTATGTTTCGTTGTTATAGGTCTCGTTGATCCTATGTTTCGTTGTTATAGGTCTCGTTGATCCTATGTTTCGTTGTTATAGGTCTCGTTGATCCTATGTTTCGTTGTTATAGGTCTCGTTGATCCTATGTTTCGTTGTTATAGGTCTCGTTGATCCTATGTTTCGTTGTTATAGGTCTCGTTGATCCTATGTTTCGTTGTTATAGGTCTCGTTGATCCTATGTTTCGTTGTTATAGGTCTCGTTGATCCTATGTTTCGTTGTTATAGGTCTCGTTGATCCTATGTTTCGTTGTTATAGGTCTCGTTGATCCTATGTTTCGTTGTTATAGGTCTCGTTGATCCTATGTTTCGTTGTTATAGGTCTCGTTGATCCTATGTTTCGTTGTTATAGGTCTCGTTGATCCTATGTTTCGTTGTTATAGGTCTCGTTGATCCTATGTTTCGTTGTTATAGGTCTCGTTGATCCTATGTTTCGTTGTTATAGGTCTCGTTGATCCTATGTTTCGTTGTTATAGGTCTCGTTGATCCTATGTTTCGTTGTTATAGGTCTCGTTGATCCTATGTTTCGTTGTTATAGGTCTCGTTGATCCTATGTTTCGTTGTTATAGGTCTCGTTGATCCTATGTTTCGTTGTTATAGGTCTCGTTGATCCTATGTTTCGTTGTTATAGGTCTCGTTGATCCTATGTTTCGTTGTTATAGGTCTCGTTGATCCTATGTTTCGTTGTTATAGGTCTCGTTGATCCTATGTTTCTCCCTATAAATGTAAGGCACAGAAACACTTGTATTTATTGCAATTTGTAAGTTATATACATCTGGTCGAGTTACTGTCTATGGCGCTCGAAATTTACTTTCTGAGGTCTGTTACACCACTGGTCAGAAAACCCCTCACTAACCTCCTTCCTGTAGCCATGGTTGTTTCAGTCACGAGATGAATAATCACACAGTTGATAATGGGTCATTATCATAGTTGGATCATTCTTACCACATCGAACTGAGAAATTTGTGTTGTTTATACTTAATTAAACAAGTCTTGTACAACGGAATATCCAGATTCAGCATAACAAACTTCGTTACATGTTGATAGACTGTCAACAATGACTGTTTCAAACACCAGTGGTACAATTTAGACATGGGCTTAACATCACCTCCCCTCCATGTCTCGCACCCCTCGTTCGGTGATGACACTGAGCGATGCCTTGGAAACTCACCTTTTCACAACAAGGGGAATATCAATGTTCCCTCTCACATTCACTTCAGCCATTTTGGTCTTCATATCTCTCTCTCTCTCCGTCTCTCTCTCTCTCTCTCTCTCTCTCTCTCTCTCTCTCTCTCTCTCTATCTATCTATCTATCTATCTATCTATCTATCTATTTGTCTGTCCACCCACGCTCCCATTCCTCTCTCGTTCCACACATTGTGTCTGTGGATTTTAACTGGAAAAACATTTTAATGGACGTGAAGAATTATGTAAGTGAAACACCATCGCATCGCTAGCCAAAGCTTCCCTCACTATACACCGACAGTAAAGGTACTTATCCTCGTAATAACACACTATAAAAACCTTTAGAAAATATAGACGTTAGGGAGATTTGAAAATATAGACGTTCGGGGACAATCGTCCTTCAATACTTGCTCATTGCCATTGCTTTGTACGATATGTTACCTGAGCGCCGCGTTAGCCTTCTTGAAATAGAGATCGACATAGGAAAGGACAAACCTCGCCACAACATGGTCATATTGCGGTGGGGGAACAGATGATGGGGTATGCAAAAACAAGAAACGAGAGATTAGTCAGATTTCCTTTGGCGCTTGCAGACCCGATTATCAAAGGTGTAAAGGTTTTAAATTGATGATGAGACGAAAGAACGAATATAAATCCACACCTTCGCTGTCCAAGAAAAAAAAGAAAAGGCGATATATAGCAGACAATTCTCGTTAGTCCTGTGTCAACATAGAAACTCCGGGAAACACAAGCCAGGCGCCTACTGAGGGTCCAAGCCTTGTTGGAAATAAGGACACACACACACACACACACACACACACACACACACACACACACACACACAAACAGCTCAAGAAAGCAGAGGTTGAAATGATAACTGTGAAACAAGGGAGAAGGCAGCAACGACCAGACACACAGAAAGGTATAGATGAGGTGAGATGAGAACCCAGGGAATCATTGAGGTGGAAGGGAGTTTGATTCCCCTCTGGGTAATACAGTGGTGAAGGAAAAGCCAACCCAGATATGTGAACAGTATTCCATACTACGACGTATACAACAACTGTAGGTGTGTAACAGCTGCTCATAAGAACAATGATTATGGCAGCTATACAGCTTCTGGGAAGCAGATTTTGTGGTCTGATCATGTGTCCAGGATAAAGTGGAGGTTAGTTTATAACTAACACGTCTGTTTCATTGCAGTTGTTGAATAAAGGTGTTCTGTCACTGTACAGACGAAAACGATCAACATTAAATGGGACACATTTGCACAGAGTGCTTTTTCTTACCAATGTATCTTATCCTGGTTATATACAACCCCATTCCGATATGCTGCACAGGACCGAATTAAGAGAAGAGGCTCGATCAGTACGACGAAGAACATTGATCTGAAGTCCGCAGAGTGGAATCATAAGCGTGAGAGTGAGCAGAGTTAGAGGGTGAAGAGAGATCACTCATAACAAAACAACACTGGTGTTCAGAGGGAGAGGAGTGGGATCCTGTGTGTCTGACAGCGCGAGAGTTAAAGAGAATTGGAAGGTTTTGGAGACAGTATAAGCAAGAGTGTTGGGATGATAGGTGGACGTGTTAGAACGATCTCCTTCCTTAGGTTAAAGTGCTACACAGAAGGAAAGATCTTAACAACACCCACGTACTCTCAGTTTTGAACACCGTTGGATGAGATCAAACCCTCATCATACAATGATATTCGACCATATAATTCTTTTTTTCCACATAGAAAGATTCATCATCTTACCCTAACGTGTATACTGGTTCCTTCCCTTCATCCTGGGCTCTGAAACAGGGCCCCATTACTGTAAGATTCCCCAGCATAATAAATGAGCTGTTTACCCCACTGCCCCCCCTACTCTTGTCGTATAGGGAGGAGGAGGAAGGGATAATTTATGTATGGGATTTGTGGTGGTTGTGGGTGAGTGATTATAGTGAGAGGAGACATTAATCATGCGATCACGTCATGTTAATCGAGAGTTATGTATGCAATTGTTTGTTCGTAGGAGAAAAGTGGGGATACGAGTTGATTCTAGGCTCCGTGGCCTCTCATTTCCTCTGATTTACTCCCAGTCATAATGTCCCTTGATGTTTTTGCTAAACTGTTTGACCGGGACATCCAATTATCAGAGTTATACAGTTTGTCCAGAGAGCTGACTTATCATTTTTTTCTCTTTCTTTGTATCATCTTCGTCTTTTGGTGATGTTTTTTTTCTTTTTGTATCATCTTCGTCCTTTAGTGACTCTTTGTATCATCTTCGTCCTTTAGTGACTTTTTGTATCATCTTCGTCCTTTAGTAATGTTTCTTCTTTTTTTTGTATCATCATCGTCCTTTAGTAACTTTTTGTATCATCTTCGTCCTTTAGTGACTTTTTTGTATCATCTTCGTCCTTTAGTGACTTTTTTGTATCATCTTCGTCCTTTAAAGACTTTTTATATCATCTTCGTCCCTCAAAGACTTTTTATATCATCTTCGTCCTTTAGTAGTGTTTCTTCCTTTTTTTGTATCATCTTCGTCCTTTAGTGACTTTTTGTATCATCTTCGTCCCTCAAAGA
The DNA here is from genome assembly GCF_036320965.1 of Panulirus ornatus. Lineage (NCBI taxonomy): Eukaryota > Metazoa > Arthropoda > Malacostraca > Decapoda > Palinuridae > Panulirus > Panulirus ornatus. Next base: position 12,283,531 of record NC_092243.1, on the reverse strand, counting down.
CTTTTTATATCATCTTCGTCCTTTAGTAGTGTTTCCTCCATTTTTTTTGTATCATCTTCGTCCTTTAATAACTTTTTTGTATCATCTTCGTCTTTTGGTGATGTGTTCCTTTAAGCTACTTCGCAATCTTATGCATGACCATATATGTGGCTGTTTTCACTCCTTTCTTATGTAGGGAAGGAGGACGTACTCATTTTCTAATGTTTCTACCTTCCATCTTACTCCCCCTGGACCAGTCATAAGCGAGCCTTACACCTTTCCTTTTGGTCTGACGGACTTGGAACATAACAGGCATATGTCTTCTTATATCATGTCTTGATCTCATCGTCTTTCCTTTCTTTTATTCCGACATAGGCCTACCTTTAAAACAACCAGGGCATAGGTTATCAGTTCCAATATTTCTACCCAAGTGAAATGCTACGGAAATTAACACGTTGACCACGCCACAACGATAGATGAACGAAACATGACCCATGTCTCGCGAATGATGGCATTTTTAGTTGAATGTTTAACTTCCTATGACATTTATCCCCAAAGACAAACTTGGGGATAAGTTCTTGCTTCACGCATCCTCCAAACTCACCACTCCCTCTCCCGCTACTCATAGTCTGGGACGTGAAACATCCCAAAGGATATCCCACGCACACACACACACACACACACGTGGGTAAGATGAGCCTATCCAGAACAACTTATCTATTTTCTTGATTTTCCTCCCTGACGAATATCAGTGTATGAGGTGACGCACGCGCTTCTTGTATGAGAGGGTCTCTGTTCTACCCACCTGCTGTATAGGAGGAGGAGAGGAGGAGGAGGAGGAGGAGGAGGACAAAAGGCGTAGGGATACCCTTCATTCTGGCCAATAACAGTTTATCCAGTGGCAGTCTGTGTGATGATCATCAAGTGGCAAATGATGGTACTACGTCAGCTGATGACGTCCAGGCTGCTTCCACTGATTAATTACTTTAGTATCAGTAATGATGGTCCTGGCGCTGTTCTCTTATCCCACCATATTTCTCCAGCATATCTCTTATCAGTCATTCAACTATTTCCCGGGAGAGTAATACCCAATGGTTCGCTATGGTAAACTGAAGTACTCCATCTCTGTCTTAGATTTAAACCTCGTTCAAGAACACGGGCGTGATGATACAAAAAGATGTCTCGCAACATCAAAGAAAGGTTTGCGAGGTTGGGTCAGGCCACATCACCAGTTACCCCAGGCCACATCACCAATTAGGTCAAGCCACATCGCCTGTTAGGTCAGGCTACCTGACCTATCGTGTGGGTCGCTGTAACTTGTGTACCCTGGTAATCCTTTCAGTTGATGGCAAAGGTCATAAGGTGTGGAATCCACTGCCCCTGAGAGAGAGAGAGTTATCTTGCGTGTAAGAGCAACAAATGGTCGCCGATTCTACAGCTTTTCAATTTGAGATAAAACTGGACGAATATGAAATTGATGCAGTTCATATATCTATACTGTGCTCGATAGTAAGGATATGTCTGTTACATACTCAAGTTATATCGGCCATTATTTAACTGCTCTGTTGTGTTCAGTGGCGTACAGTCTGGTCAATGCTTTAATATGCATTGTATAAAACGTATAAATCATAAAGCATTATTATCGAAAAAGATCACGATCGACACAACACCACACTCCCTGACCTCCCTCACCAGGACACACTATAGGCACAGTGCCACACCTCTGACCTCCCCTACCAGGACACACCTAGACAGACACGTCTTATCGGCCCCATTTCCCCCTGAACTGTTACACATACACTACTAACTCTGCCCATTTCCATTCGTGGACCCTTTGGAGTCTGGAATTTTCTGGAGTCATCTACTCTCATATCAGTTACGTCTACCAACGAGGCGGTACAAAACGCGAGGGAGATTCCACCAAGTATTTCATTTGCATATCATCAAAGAGTTGGAATGGTGAGGAAAATTCAATTTCCCTTCCGGAGGCCCGTTGCTCCGAGGTTAGAGGGGGCCGTGTTGTGTCATTTATCTTAGGAATCCTCAACCAGGAACACCGTCAGGCTGACAATTAAGATGAGCGAGAGGGGAAGACTCGAGCCGTGTCGAGGGAAACAAAGATGCCGAGGGCGAAGGTGCTCTACCTTGCTTCCTACACCCACCCACCACCACAGGTCGTCCCCTGGCAGGAGGAGATGGGCAAAGTGCTCTACCCAGCCTCCAACACCCTCCCACCACCACAGGTCGTCCCCTGGCAGGAGGAGATGGGCAAGGTGCTCTACCTTGCTTCCTACACCCTCCCACCACCACAGGTCGTCCCCTGGCAGGAGGAGATGGGCAAGGTGCTCTACCTTGCTTCCTACACCCACCCACCACCACAGGTCGTCCCCTGGCAGGAGGAGATGGGCAAGGTGCTCTACCTTGCTTCCTACACCCTCCCACCACCACAGGTCGTCCCCTGGCAGGAGGAGATGGGCAAGGTGCTCTACCTTGCTTCCTACACCCACCCACCACCACAGGTCGTCCCCTGGCAGGAAGAGATGGGCAAGGTGCTCTACCCAGCCACCCACACCCATTCAACATCACAGGTCGTCCCCTGGCAGGAGGAGATGGGCAAGGTGCTCTACCTTGCTTCCTACACCCTCCCACCACCACAGGTCGTCCCCTGGCAGGAGGAGATGGGCAAGGTGCTCTACCTTGCTTCCTACACCCACCCACCACCACAGGTCGTCCCCTGGCAGGAGGAGATGGGCAAGGTGCTCTACCTTGCTTCCTACACCCACCCACCACCACAGGTCGTCCCCTGGCAGGAAGAGATGGGCAAGGTGCTCTACCCAGCCACCCACACCCATTCAACATCACAGGTCGTCCCCTGGCAGGAGGAGATGGGCAAAGTGCTCTACCCAGCCTCCAACACTCACCCACCACCACAGGTCGTCCCCTGGCAGGAGGAGATGAGCTCCTTGCACTTTGGGTGTGGTAAAATTCTTCAACGATTTGGGAGATATAGGTCGTGAGTGCTACCCGGGGCTCCTTCAGTAGAAAGGGAAGTATTATTGGCACTCAGGATGCTAGTGGTGCACACTGTCCTTGGCCCTACCAGGAGAGTGAGATTAAGAAAAAGGAAACGACCTGTTATAGTCTAATTACGCTGCTTGTAGAAATAACACGTCGCTTGAAGCGTACTCAAGTCTATCAATTCGATGTTTCGCGCGTGTCATTAGGAGTTTCTATTGACAGAAATTAACTTGTGATTACGTAAAATCGTGTAATACTATTCGTGTGTGTGTGTGTGTGTGTGTGTGTGTGTGTGTGTGTGTGTGTGTGTGTGTTTGTATGTGTGTGTGTGTTTGTTTGATATTAATTTCAAAGACAATGACTTTGAGGAAAAGGCAACGAGATAAAATTGATCATTAGGGAACATCGGAGTACGTCAGATAACGTTTTATGAGCAACGACCAGGGCCAACTTCATTATGACAATGGAGCTTTATGATTTCACAGAGTCAAGAGAGCGAACGTAATGGAAGCAATATCTGGAGCGCTATAAGCCTGGGCGCAGGGAAAACTGTGTTGTTTATTTCATGAGATGAAAGAAAAAAAAGAGAATTGCCCATCGTACTTCAAGCTCCCTTTTTTTTTTTAATTGGAATACCGACCTTATGCTTGAACCTAAGATGTTGTTCAAGGGATGGGTCAATATTCCTGCAATAAAAAGAGAGCATTCCACTGTACAGCACTGACTCAGGTACGAATGTGGGAATGTAAGAGGCAATAAGTTTATGGTCAGAAAGAGGATCTCCATCATGAATGTCTTAGGCAAATACAGATTGGCACTCAGGTGCTCACATCTCACTTTCTTTGGCGTTCACACTTGGGTTGATACGCACTCACAGCTCGGCTCTTGGATATCCACAGCTCAACTATAACCACTCACAGGTCAGCTCTTGGAAACGCACATCTCAGCTCTTGACCACTCACGCAGCTCAGCTACAAGATATCCATCGCTCAGCTCTTGGCCATTCACAGCTCAGCTCTTGGAATCCCACAGCACAGCTATAACCACTCATACTTTAGCTCTTTGAATCCCACAGCCCAGCCATAGCCACTCATACCTCAGCTCTTGGAATCCCACAGCCCAGCTCTTTGGCGCATCCAGCACAGATCGCTTGCTGTGACCCCATATTCTGAAGGTCTCGCAACTCACAACCCTGGCTGTCAGGTAAATCTTCCCCCAAAACCAGAAACATGTGCGAAACTGGAAACCCCTTATGGTAACATTCATTCTTGTCCTTGGGTTTCAAAAAAACTTTAAAAAAATTCACAGTTGAACACACAGAGAACAAATTACTACCCAAATATTTCTCAGAATACACGTTATCTGGTATTTTTCAAGCACATATTTTTGAACTTGTAATTTCGAGAAGGTAAAGAATACTAACAAGGATCAAACGCAAAACTGAATTATACCAGAGCTGCATTTTGCATATGTCCTCGAGGCATTTCCCTGTGGGGGAAATAAGTCATCTTTAGGATAACCAAATAACCTAACACAAATAAGTCATCTTTAGGGTAACCAAATAACCTAACACAAATAAGTAATCTTTAAGATAACCAAATAACCTAACACAAATAAGTAATCTTTAGGATAACCAAATAACCTAACACAAATAAGTAATCTTTAGGATAACCAAATAACCTAACACAAATAAGTAATCTTTAGGATAACCAAATAACCTAACACAAATAAGTAATTTTTAGGATAACCAAATAACCTAACACAAATAAGTAATCTTTAGGATAACCAAATAACCTAACACAAATAAGTAATCTTTAGGATAACCAAATAACCTAACACAAATAAGTAATCTTTAGGATAACCAAATAACCTAACACAAATAAGTAATCTTTAGGATAACCAAATAACCTAACACAAATAAGTAATCTTTAGGATAACCAAATAACCTAACACAAATAAGTAATCTTTAGGATAACCAAATAACCTAACACAAATAAGTAATCTTTAGGATAACCAAATAACCTAACACAAATAAGTAATCTTTAGGATAACCAAATAACCTAACACAAATACCTTGTGCGATAACCAATCTTAAAAGCTTCATGCTATCTATATAACCGGATCTAAAAAGGAAACAAACAAGATGGCATCCAGTGCCTCCTCTATGCATGACAAGAGATGAAGTAGATATACACAATATTAGATATATATATATGAATTACAGAGACGCATTTCGGCAGATCTCTGAACACCATTAAGTGCTTCACCTTGAAAACTCTGGAGAGATCAGGAAACAAAGGCATGATAGCATGAGTTAGAGGTACATCTTAATGTCAAATGGCCTTCTTGCAACAGGTCTGTCTATATGATAATCTAACACCTTATGTTGAATGATCAAGAAACTAACAAATGTACATTTGGGATTGCAGTCTTTTGGCAACTACCAGAAGCTATTATGGGAAGAGGTTCTGTCAATGGAACGGAAAGCAGAACTAAGATGTAGAGATTCGTAGAAAACGTGGCTCATGTATGATAAAGCAAGTAGACGGAGTTTTGCTAGATCCATGATGGATTCAGCTAAGCCATAGGATGTACAAGAGGAGGTATCGTCGATCCATTTAATGTGACCCGAGAGTTTTCGGCTTAATTATAGAATAATCACGATGGAAAACTCCAAATGGAATTGATATCATTCTTAGATTAATTTAGCTCACTGTATGTGACCAAAATACACACACACACACACACACACACACACACACACACACACACACACACACACACACTAGCGTCTGTGGTGTAAAGGTTAGTGTTACTGACCATGAATGAGTACGGGACAACCCAGGGTGGGACTCGAATTAGCTCGAATCATGGGTATGGCATACGTCCGACACCCAACCTAGGTGTTCGTCCTCCCTTAAGGGCTGGTCGATGAATGGGTACTAGGCATAGGCTAAGGTGTGTGTGTGTGTGTGTGTGTGTGTGTGTGTGTGTGTGTGTGTGTGTATACACAGGAGCAGAGACATGTTACATATGAACAGGGTTAAGAGATGAGGTAGATGAATATAAAGCTCTCTCATCATAACACACAAATAGTAATCACAACGAATACTAGAAGATCTTGACCTTTACATGGCTTAGGGTTCTGATGATATTTCAGCGCTAGTTTGAAAGGCTGTTCAAGAAGTCGGTGGACACAGTCTAAATTTCTAACAAGCAGAAAAGGACAAACTTCATACCTACCTATAAACAAGAGGACCGAAAGGAGGCATTGAGCTACAGGCCGGTTCCAATAACGAGTCTGATCTGTAAGATTCTGGAAGAGAGAATCAGAGAGCATATGGAGGATTTTCTACAGAAAAGATATTTCCTAAAAGAACGCACGGTCTTAGGGAAAACATGTCTTGTGTAACGAACTTCTTAGATTTCTACGAGAGAGTGAGCTCTGTCTTGGACGATGGGGAAAGCTGGGTGAAATGTTTTTCTTTTGGACTGCCACAAAGTATTTGACACTATATCACATGAGAGGCTAACCAAGAACCTACAATAAGGGAGACTCTCCTTCACTGGATAAGAGATTATCTTAATAGAAGGGACAAGGGACATATATCAGAGGAGACCTACCACATCAACACCAACCGGATCAACAACTCACGCATCAACACCAACCGGATCAAAACCGACTTCAACCACATCAATACATACCACCCTATCACCCTATCATCGACCACAGTATCAACACCTATCGCATCAACACCACCCACATCAAAACCTAACACATGAGTAGTAAACCACATCAACTAAGATCAAATCAACACCTATCGCATCAACACCCACTCCCTCAACACCTACTTCGTCGACCACCTACAGCTTAAATCAGACGGGAGAGAGAGAGTTCAGCTCCGATGATGGATAAATAACCATCTGAACAACTGTGAATTACTTCACAGAGGTCAGGGATGGTCAGAGTTGGGCATTTTATTCATCTCGTGGAGGCAGGAATACATAGTCCAACAACCACTGGGGAGATGGACTGACCTTTGATATACACACGATCGGACTTCGAACAGCAGTGCTTCTGTGGCGGGAAAACATGGAAAAAAAAAATGTTTATAATCTGGTATTTCTTTCGTGTAAAGGTTATTATCGTAATGTAACTGAACGGAATCCACACTTGTACTTTACTCTGATAATGCCCGCTGAGCCTTTGTCCCACTCATCCACGTACTTTAATCACGTATGTTATGTCCCTCATTTTAAACCAGGTATTCTCAATCCCAAAGCCTTTTGCAGCACACGACGCCACCAGCTGTTCACCATTTCCAGTCAGCTTACTGAATACGTATCGTATTTTTCTTCTTCTTTTTTTTTCGTGCTTACTAACATGTGTGGGTAATTCCACAGCTAATCCCTGTAGCTCTGGGTGTATAAGGTTAACACCATCAAGGGATTCACAACAAAGTCTTTGTGTACTCTAAAGTTGCTCAACTTCGGGTGAGCAAAGGGATTATCTAATGAACCTACGCATCCTCGCTCCATATTCTTCCAGAGAACAGGGAAGGGACTGGAAGAGCATAATCGTTACGTAAAGATGTGGAAAGCTTATGTACATTTCTCACAACCTTCTCTCCAGAGAGAGAGAGTAGAGCATCCTTCATCCAAACCTGTGGTGGCCAGAGGCTTCCTATAGAGGATGAAAGATGATATCTTGTCAGAGTGACGTTCGGCGATTACGTTCCAGCTAAGATCATCGGTTCAGATCCCACATCCACAAAGTGGAGGATGAGACACCCGCGTATGAGTGATACCAGAGATGAATATTGGTGTTTTCTTGCCTTAAGACATTGGATCACTTTGTCTATATCCTCTGGATTACCTGTACAAAGTGAAGCTCATGGGATTAGGCTGGAAGCATCATCTTAATAACTTGATAGTTTTATTTCGGTTCTAAATCGCTCGTGAGAAATTCAAGAGGACAAGTTATTCCATGAGCATATGAATTCTGTTGAATGACAAGTATTACATTAAGGAATTATTTCACAGTTTTCTTTGGCTCATTACTAAGCCAGATTATCTATATCGGGATTACCTTAGATTACCTTACCAAGCGTCGTTTAAAACAAGTAACAGTAGCTTTAAAAAACATCACAACACTTGTGAAATACACGCCACAATTCCATTCCAATTCATGGATCAAGACTCGTCCACATCACTTGCTTCATTTCCATTCACAAAGAATTCTTCTACTAACTTTTAACCTTTTCCTGTTATTGAGCTAAGATGTATAATTTTTTCTTTTAGTTTATGGAAATACTATGCCTCTGGTGAACTTTATTCCCTCTCTCTCTTTCTCTCTCTCTCTCTCTCTCTCTCGAAAGATTAAGTTTACTTTGATTAAACAAATTCTGTAATTCCAATACTCACTCTTGTCCTCCTTGCCTTTATACAAAGTCATTGCGTAAAGGCGAGAGGAACAGAAGTGAGTGTTCAAAATACAAAGGTATAAGTTTATTGATCACACCTGGCAAGATAGAGGCGACTTACGTTATATATACATACATATATATATATATATATATATATATATATATATATATATATATATATATATATATATATATATGTGTGTGTGTGTGTGTGTGTGTGTGTTTCCAGACTCCATCCCCTCGAGGTTACATCACGAGTGAAAGGTCACCTTTCGCGAGCCTGTACCACTGGGAGTACTGATTCGTTACAGTAATTCTCATTTGAAAGAGTCTATGTTTTCCTGCAGTGGAAATAACGCAGGTTTGGGCTACAGGAGTCTTTGGAAAAGTACTGGGTAACACTAGGACTTTTTCACAAAATATATGTATATATATACACACACTCGGGACAAAACTAACCACAGGTGTTCCAGTGAACGAGGGTTCGAGCTACATGGCTTCAAAACACTCGACCCACACGATCCTGCGAAGCCATTCCCAATGAGCCAACAGACGCCAATAAAGTCAACAAATGACCAAGAAGGTAATGAAGGGAAATAATTAATATCCCTCACTGTGATGGAGACAGCGGGGGGGTCATTAGCGCGCCGCTGGCACCACGGGGGCAGAGCAGCCCCTATATAAACTACCTGCCGTAGTGTCAGGAGTCAGTGTGCGTCCGGGTGGACGGGAGAGCGGACGAGTACCGATGCTGGCGAGCTTCTCACACTCTCTCGGACTTGACTCGCTCGATGTGTGTCTCACAGAAAGGAATATTGTTGCTCTTGGGGGTAACTGAGGTCAAAGTGATTCTTGTGCTCAGTGGAAAGAGATAACCACTTTTACGACTCTCTCTCTTTCTCTTACGTTGAGTTGCAGTGATGTTATAAAGAGATATATGAATATATACTGTACTGCAGTACAGAGTTTTTATATTGGATACAGAAGACGTGGACAAAAGTTTATGAAGACTTTATGAAGAGAATGAGTTTGGGTTCACTTAGCGACCACTGCTGCAGAGACGAAAAAAAATAAAACTTGAATGAACAGTAAGTAATGATTATTTTTTGTTTTCATAATGATATAACGATGTATGTATAAAGAAAATGACTTCACGATACTCGATGACTAAAGTTCATGCATCACTGTAAGATTCAGATGTAGAACACCGACTATAAAATACAGAACAAAACTGGTGAACATCAGTAAAGAACTCTGGGCTCTGTCGTCAGAGAAATAATTGTTCTTCAACAGGCACATCCGGAGGATTAAGTGGCATGGAAAATGATTTTACTCCACCTGGCGTATGAGTCAGGCAAAAGCATTGCATTTCAGCACTTCATCAGAATGCAGACTGATACTTTGGAGTGATTAGACGAGTCGTCTGGTGGAGGTGTGTGTGTGTGTCTGTTCGAGAGTGCAATGGTGTACAGTCGTATAGACAGATGAGAGGAGTATCTTCCCACTAGGACATCGCGCTCGGGAGGTGTATGTCATTCAGCGACGTGTGTGCTGGTGTGATCCACACACACACCGAGACTAGTGGCAACTGAAGTCAGAAATGTGTGTGTACGTGTGGGTAGCAGTCGTGTGTAATTTGTCTGAGTAGATTTCCAGGCTTGGTAAGCGTTTGTTTCTCTGTGTTCTTGAATGGATGAACGTATACCAGAGATACGAAAGTTGAGGGTACGTAAGAGAGCAACGAAAATGGGGGTCATACTACACCAAACCATTTTGAATATATATATATATATATATATATATATATATATATATATATATATATATATATATATATATATATATATATATATATATATATATATTTATTGGAAAGGATCACAATTCTGCGCGTGATCAAGTATATTTCTACGAGTCCTGGGGGAACATATTGTGTTTCATTTCCCTGTGGACTCATAGGAATATATATATATATATATATATATATATATATATATATATATATATATATATATATATATATATATATATATATATATATATATATCATTCAATAAGCGTTTGGAGTGAAATAAGTTTGTCCTTATCTCTCATATCATTGTGTGATAACGACTAATGATAGCAGCTTGTGATATACATGATATGATATCATGGTGCCCAGCAACATTTTTCATATATTCATTCCCATGACGGCGTCCGGTGATATCCCACGATAGCCTCCTTTGATATCTCACGATAGCCTCCTGTGGTATCCCACGATAGCCTCCTGTGGTATCCCACGATAGCCTCCTGTAATATCCCACGATAGCCTCCTGTGATATCCCACGATAGCCTCCTGTGGTATCCCACGATAGCCTCCTGTGATATCCCATGATAACTTCCTGTGATGTCCCACGATAGCCTCCTGTGGTATCCCACGATAGCCTCCTGTGATATCCCATGATAACTTCCTGTGGTATCCCACGATAGCCTCCTGTGGTATCCCACGATAGCCTCCTGTGATATCCCACGATAACTTCCTGTGATATCCCACGATAACCTCCTGTGGTATCCCACGATAGCCTCCTGTGGTATCCCACGATAGCCTCCTGTGATATCCCACGATAGCCTCCTGTGGTATCCCACGATAGCCTCCTGTAATATCCCACGATAGCCTCCTGTGGTATCCCACGATAGCCTCCTGTAATATCCCACGATAGCCTCCTGTGATATCCCATGATAACTTCCTGTGATGTCCCACGATAGCCTCCTGTGGTATCCCACGATAGCCTCCTGTGATATCCCATGATAACTTCCTGTGGTATCCCACGATAGCCTCCTGTGGTATCCCACAATAGCCTCCTGTGATATCCCACGATAACTTCCTGTGATATCCCACGATAGCCTCCTGTGTATCCACGATAGCCTCCTGTGATATCCCACGATAGCCTCCTGTGATATCCCACGATAGCCTCCTGTGGTATCCACGATAGCCTCCTGTGTATCCACGATAGCCTCCTGTGATGTCCCACGATAGCCTCTGTGATATCCCACGATAGCCTCTGTGATATCCCATGATAACTTCCTGTGATATCCCACGATAGCTCCTGTGGTATCCCACGATAGCCTCTGTGATATCCCACGATAGCCTCCTGTGATATCCCACGATAGCTCCTGTGGTATCCCACGATAGCCTCTGTGATATCCCACGATAGCCTCCTGTAATATCCCACGATAGCCTCCTGTAATATCCCACGATAGCCTCCTGTGTATCCCACGATAGCCTCTGTGATATCCCACGATAGCCTCCTGTGTATCCCACGATAGCCTCCTGTGTATCCCACGATAGCCTCCTGTGTATCCCACGATAGCTCCTGTGGTATCCCACGATTGCCTCCTGTGGTATCCACGATAGCCTCCTGTGTATCCACGATAGCCTCCTGTAATATCCCACGATAGCCTCCTGTGGTATCCCACGATAGCTCCTGTGGTATCCCACGATAGCCTCTGTGATATCCCACGATAGCCTCTGTGATATCCCATGATAACTTCCTGTGATGTCCCACGATAGCCTCTGTGATATCCCACGATAGCCTCTGTGATATCCCACGATAGCCTCCTGTGATGTCCCACGATAGCCTCCTGTGGTATCCACGATAGCCTCCTGTGTATCCCACGATAGCCTCCTGTGATGTCCCACGATAGCCTCCTGTGATATCCCATGATAACTTCCTGTGATGTCCCACGATAGCCTCTGTGATATCCCACGATAGCCTCTGTGATATCCCACGATAACTTCCTGTGATGTCCCACGATAGCCTCTGTGATATCCCACGATAGCCTCTGTGATATCCCACGATAGCCTCTGTGATATCCCATGATAACTTCCTGTGATGTCCCACGATAGCCTCCTGTGTATCCCACGATAGCCTCCTGTGATGTCCCACGATAGCCTCTGTGATATCCCATGATAACTTCCTGTGATGTCCCACGATAGCCTCTGTGATATCCCATGATAACTTCCTGTGGTATCCCACGATAGCTCCTGTGGTATCCACGATAGCCTCCTGTGATGTCCCACGATAGCCTCCTGTGGTATCCCACGATAGCTCCTGTGGTATCCCACGATAGCCTCTGTGATATCCCACGATAGCCTCTGTGATATCCCATGATAACTTCCTGTGGTATCCCACGATAGCCTCTGTGATATCCCACGATAGCCTCCTGTAATATCCCACGATAGCTCCTGTGGTATCCCACGATAGCTCCTGTGGTATCCACGATAGCCTCCTGTGATGTCCCACGATAGCCTCCTGTGATATCCACGATAGCCTCCTGTAATATATCCCACGATAGCCTCCTGTAATATCCCACGATAGCCTCCTGTGTATCCCACGATAGCCTCTGTGATATCCCATGATAACTTCCTGTGATGTCCCACGATAGCCTCTGTGATATCCCACGATAGCCTCTGTGATATCCCATGATAACTTCCTGTGATGTCCCACGATAGCCTCCTGTAATATCCCACGATAGCCTCTGTGATATCCCACGATAACTTCCTGTGATATCCCATGATAACTTCCTGTGGTATCCCACGATAGCCTCTGTGATATCCCACGATAGCCTCTGTGATATCCCACGATAACCTCCTGTGGTATCCACGATAGCCTCCTGTAATATCCCACGATAGCCTCTGTGATATCCCATGATAACTTCCTGTGATGTCCCACGATAGCCTCTGTGATATCCCACGATAACTTCCTGTGATGTCCCACGATAGCCTCCTGTGGTATCCCACGATAGCTCCTGTGGTATCCCACGATAGCCTCCTGTAATATCCCACGATAGCCTCTGTGATATCCCATGATAACTTCCTGTGGTATCCCACGATAGCCTCTGTGATATCCCACGATAACCTCCTGTGGTATCCACGATAGCCTCCTGTGTATCCCACGATAGCTCCTGTGGTATCCACGATAGCCTCCTGTAATATCCCACGATAGCCTCTGTGATATCCCATGATAACTTCCTGTGATGTCCCACGATAGCCTCCTGTAATATCCCACGATAGCCTCCTGTGTATCCCACGATAGCCTCTGTGATATCCCATGATAACTTCCTGTGGTATCCCACGATAGCCTCCTGTGTATCCACGATAGCCTCCTGTGGTATCCCACGATAGCCTCTGTGATATCCCACGATAACTTCCTGTGATGTCCCACGATAGCCTCTGTGATATCCCATGATAACTTCCTGTGGTATCCCACGATAATGCCTGAGTAACCACATGGGTCACCTTATAACTGGTTAACCATATACCTGGTTCACAATACACTTGGGGTCACCAAATATACCACCTGGGTCACACACACTTCAGTTATCTCACCCCTCATCATCATACACTTCAGTCACCACACACCTTATCACCACACTTTTGAGTCACCACATATTTCAGCCACCACACAACTCGATCACACACATTTCACTCATCACACAACTCCGTTACCACACACCTCGGTCAACACACACCTTAGTTACCACACAACACAGTCTCCACACACCTCAGTCACCACACACCTCAGTCACCACACACCACAGTCAACTCGTATTTTAGACGAAAACACACACACACACACACACACACACACACACACACACCTTTATACAGTCCCTCACAAGAGACGCATCACATATTCTCCAAACATTACCTGACGAATCCTAGATGTTGGCTGAGAAGTTAGACCAAAGAATCAGATGCATTACTTTCGCCTTGTCAGAAACATAACAATAAAGTATGAGGGCCAAGGTCACCGCCAGCTGTACTAACTAGGGTCATATCAGGAAAGACAACGAAGGAGGAATAGGATAATACTGAGGAAGAAGAACACAAGTGTTGGATAAAGGCTTTCGAAGCATCATTGGTTCCTTGATTCTATGGAGACAGACGGAGATGTTTGTTGACAACTCAGCGTAAGTGGCCATCAAGAGATTTACGTAAAGTGTAGGCTGCCCAGCCCCATGGGCCTATGAAAGCTCTTCCAGGGAAAAATAGTAGGATTACCGTCATTACGAATTTCATGGTGCTAAGGAAGAACAACAGAGTGTAGACAGTGTGATATGATGGCCATTTTTCTAATGTTATCAGAAACACTATATCACAAGACTCGAACCCCAGACCATCTGTGTTGAAGCCAGGTAGCCTAAACCCCAGGACACGATGAGGTGAACTTTACTTACTTGCCACACAGATGGTCCAGGGTTCGAGTCTCGAGTATAGTGGTAAATACACATTACCGTAGTTTCTTGGGAGTCGATTTAAAAAAAACGTTTCTTCCATATGTCAAGAGTGTGAGCGGCAGTATTACCACTTAGCAATGGATGCGTGAGGCATCAGCGAGATCCGTGAATCAGCCATTGATTACGGAGGAGATAATGTCTTAATCTCATTGTGGCCTGGGGCTTAGGCTACCTGGCTGCCATACAGATGGTCCAGGGTTCGAGTACTGGGTTAGAGTGGTATATAGTTTATATCAAATATTATGTGAACATCACATGGTTGATACACACACACACACACACACACACACACACACACACACACACACACATATATATATATATATATATATATATATATATATATATATATATATATATATATATATATATTTATATATATATGGCAGTCAGATGATGAATGGAAGAGATAATCTGATTTTGCTCTCTTAACTGCAGATTTCTGGCTTATATTGGAAAGTAGTAAACACACTGTGCAACAGATATCTTACAGATTAACAGTGAGGATTAAAGTGTCAGTTAGATAGTTTCTGTTAAAGTATATAAAAGAAAACGTTATTTCAGTAATCAACCATCACCAATTTTTTATCACAAAAGAAAAAAATTGTATGTAGATGATATCCAACTATTCCCCCGTGTGACTAGGTTTCTTAGCTCCCCTGTGGCGAAAATCCCATGGCCTTTGAGGACACTGGACGTTCGCGTGGACACGATCACTTACGGACAAGTGGCCGGCCGTGTCCCACAGCAGCTGTGCCTCATCTCGTTTAATGGCTCTTTATATTGCAATATCAGCGACAATATCCTCCTAACTGTAAACAATGTCAAGTACCTCCTTCAGCCGGGGCGTCTCAGTGTCAGCGGTGATAATGTTGACACTCAAGAAGCCAGAGATGACTCTCATGTGTGGGTAATGTTGCCACTGGCCCACCACATACAGTCGTCTCATCAATGATAATCACTGACGTAATCACCTACAGTTTACGGTCTCGGAAGATCCCTACTGCGAGCCACAATTGCCTCTCTCTGGTCGACCAGAGACGCCCATTGAGCATGAACTACATGCGCCATTAGGTAGGTACCAGTGTACAACGACTGCTCCCCCAGGGCCTTATCGCCACAGCATCAGTACGCCATAGATGTTCCAGGAGTATAGCATCAATAAGCCATAACTGTGCCAGTACTACAGCATCAGTTAGCCAGAGATGTACCGGTACTATAGCATCAATACACCATGGTTGTGCTTGTACTACAGCATCAGTTAGCCATAGATGTACCAGTACTATAGCATCAATACACCATGGTTGTGCTTGTACTACAGCATCAGTTAGCCATAGATGTACCAGTACTATAGCATCAATACACCATGGTTGTGCTTGTACTACAGCATCAGTGCAGCATTGTTGCCTCCACGTCTAGCAACAACGACTCCCTCCTTCCACCGTCCCAACTATGTAAGCCTCTCAGACGAGGAGTTAGTCCCCGAGATTCGCACTTTGTACTTCGCTACTCCATTATACCACTATCATCACCACCACCACCAGTGGCCAGGGACCACTATGCTCCTCCCTCTCGCTACTACCACCACCATGACCACGAATATCCTGGGATCGCCATGCTACTCACTTCTGCTACTACTACCACCATTACCACCAGTGGCCAGGGACCACTACCCCACCACCAGTGGCCAGGGACCACTACCACCATCACCACCAGTGGCCAGTGACCACTACCACCACAATCACCAGTGGCCAGGGACCACTACCAGTGGCCAGGGACCACTACCACCACCAGTGGCCAGGGACCACTATCACCACCACCACAACGGCCACTGTCCACGGAACCATCCGCCCAACAAGGACATGAGCCACTTGGATCAACTGATCTACTCCACAGCTGATGGGGGTCTCCAGGGGTGTGTGGCCGTCAGGCATCATCAATACAGTCGCTCGTGGACGCTCCACAATGGTGAAGCCAATGGAGGATGATGGCCTTTCCAGCGTCGGATCACAAGATCTGGTAGATTCTGGACTGTTTCCAGGCATCAGGAAGGAATCCTGTGTCTTTTTTTTATACCTTTATGGAACTGTTCCTCTCTTCTGTTCTTACGTATAATAGGGAAAGTTCCAAAGTCTTACAGAAAATCACTTACAGAATTGGTTTTATCTACATGATCCCACATGAAGTCAGTTACCGCTGGCACAAAACAACGCCGCTGAAAAATGAACGCTGGCAGCTGGTGGTGGTGGTGCTGGTGGCCACAGCCTGCGCCTCTGGACCATTTTATTACGTGAATCTGGTCGTTGTTGGCCTGGCTGTCACGATGGAAGGCTGAGTGATTCCTTCCTCCCTGGTAGTGTGGGTCTGCCTGGCCGAGCCTACGTCCTTTTCACTCCCTATTGCCTTCTTCTTAGACCTCATCCTTGTTATCTCCCTCCCCATCTACCCAGCACACTTGTCCATCACCCTAACGCCTTTCCTGTCACCATGCCATCCTTCATACCTCATTTTCTCCACCTCACTTCCACGTCCTCACCATCGAACTCCTGTGTGACCAATGCTGTAGTGAGACATCTTGTGTATGTCATCAGTCAGTGTATAACTACGAGCAGCCAACTGGATGTCTATGATACGTGTATCTATTCATTATAATCAGCCTGCGAAAAGTATGTGTATTATTCACTAGACTACATGTCTCAAATGCCATATTCTGAGGATGATGGAAGCCTTTAGTTACCACAACACACCACAATCACCACACACCGCAGTTCCTACACACCTTAGTTATCACATACCTCCGGCACAACCCACCTCAGTCACCACTCACCACACATCTCGGTCAGTACACACCTCAGTCACCACACACCTCAGTCAATACACACCTCATTCAACACACCCCTCACTCAACACACACCTCGCTCAACACACACCTCAGCTACCACGAACCTCAGCCACTGCACATGTCAGTCATCACACACCTCAGCCACCACACACCTCAGTCAACACACACCTCACTCAACACACACCTCACCTCAGCTACCACAAACCTCAGCCACTGCACACGTCAGTCATCACACAGCTCGGTCACCACACATCTCTACACATGCCACTACTGGAAAAACATCAAAACATCAGGAAAATGATGTAATTGATGGACAGAAGGACCAACCGCCTGGAATCTCCTCTGTAAAAGAACAGAGGTTCGAGTCCCCACACGGAAAAAAATAGAGGAGCGAGTCTCCACTGGACAAGCAATAAGGATGCAAGTCTTTACTGGAAAAAATAGATCCGAGTCTAGTAGAAAAGAAAATAAAGGTCTAAGTCTCCACTGGAAAAACAATAAAGGACAGAGTCTCCTGAAAAAACGAATAAAGGAAAGTCTCTCCTGAAAAACGAATAAAGATCCAAGTCTCTTTTAGAAAAAGAAAAGTCCCGAATCACCACTAGAAAAAGAAATGAGCTGTTTCCACTGGAAAAAAAAGAATAAAAGGTCAATTGCGACAAGAACTGAAGATAGTGGGAGCGTCTTCAGTTTGAAGTGAAACATGCCAACTGGTTTGAGAACACTAGATGAACGGTAGAATGAAAACGAGGAAGAGGGAGGGAGGGAGTAAAGATGACTCAAGATAAACTTAGTGTAGAATATCAATGACCCGCGGACTGCATCGAAGTCCATCCAAAACTGTATCGAAGTTCGGATTCATGTCCATAAATAGTGAATCAACAGTAGAGATGTCGCTGCATGGGAGTGAGGGTTTGCAGTGCCTTTTAATAATCTGATCAATTTGATCAGCCTGTAACAGCTCTATTTTGGAAATCTGATGACTGTAACTACCATGATTTTTCTGCCCATGAAGTACAGTCACAGGCAAAGATTTAGACCTGGGACACATCTGGTCGAAGCTGTCTGTATCACAAGGCTTCTGTCGTGAGAGACAGATTTAGAAGAGTTCGGTACAGCTTCGACCCGGGCGCATATCGAGTCCAGGAGCTTCAGCTGGGTCTTAGTGATCCTTTTGCACGCGACTGTACAAGATCTCTGACGTGGAACGATACCAAACTACATATCTCTTCCCCGTAGATCGAGCAGTGGTGATATATGTTTTTTTCACTTCTTTTTCTACGCTATATGTGCACGTCAGTCTCATATATATATATATATATATATATATATATATATATATATATATATATATATATATATATATATATATATATACAATATATATATATATATATATATATATATATATATATATATATATATATATATATACAATATATATATATATATATATATATATATATATATATATATATATATATATACACAATCATGCATACATACTTATACGATATACACATATACTGTTATATAGATAGATAAATGGATGGATAGAAAGACAGATGAAATTTACTGATCTAACCAATACAAATTCACACGACAATTGAGTAAAAAAGAAAAAAAAAAAGAATCATTTTCACTTCCATTGTTGTTACGTAAAATAACGTTATAAACAACTGAAAATTCACCTCGTTTGTCACTGTTACTTTCACATTGTCAAGCGCTCTGGCTAATGGTAGCCTACTGTGTCGCACGTGCTCATGATGGTGTGAGCCACTTCATAACTGACACAGATAACAACCTTAGATTGCTATCATCAGCAGGAACATGATCCATATAGTCAACATACTGTTATCTTAATGGAACCTCCAACTGTCAGCAATAGCAAGTGGTCTACTGATGTCGCCAACCACAATGACATTCCTCCATCAGTAACCACAGTTCTTCTACCACCACCACCACCACCAGTTGTAGTAGTGACCAGGGATCCAGCATCAAAATGAGACACCCATATCAGCTGATTCACTCAACAGCTGACTGGGTTTCTAGTGGAGGACAATACACTCACAGGAGCACCATCAGCTGGACACTTGGCCATGGTTAACCCGCCGGAGAGACGATCCTTCTGGCGTCGAAGTTCGAGATATTCTTGAGAGACTCCGAGTGTTGTCAAGATGTTATAGAGACATTTATCTTCCCATTTCTTCCATTTTCTTTCATCGAATTTCCAAATTCGACTTCAGCATTTTCATTACTTAAAGTAATTCTCTCTTAGTTGTTACCGGACAAGATCTGCTAGAATGAAAAGTTACCTTTGGACGAGGCTGTACCACTGGGGGTACAGTGCAGTCAAGGAACTTCTCACTCCAAAGCAGTCCATACTTACCTTCATCTGGAGGTAGCGCTGCCTAGGGCTACAGGAACCTTTTGAAAGAGGTCATAGGTAACACCAGGACTCTTTCTTAGACAGAGGTCCTTGGGTATTTATAATACTACTATTAATGATAATTCTATTTCAAAGTGACTACTGATGCTATACGAAATTCCGGAGAATTAAGAATGACGTGAATGACTTTGCCACAATGAACACTCTTCAGCATATTGACACGAGCTGCACCTACATGGCATGGCATGTAAGGACAGACCCCCTCGTAATGGGTCGCTGATGGCTGTAACTCCCCCTTTGACTAATGAAACCAGAGTGAGGGCCAGGGGTGTAAGTGGGAAGGTGAGGTATGTGACTGGTAGGCCCGATTCGCTTGCTTCTCTCCCGGGCCATTCATATCACCTTCAACCACCCACGCCTGGGGCATTATATAGCCTCCCACGCCTTTCCTTCTTGAAGCCTTCCACTCCAACCTCTTTCATCCATCATATACGCTCGTCTCCTCGCCCCCTACATCCTACTATCAACATCGCACACACTCTCTTTTCATCACCCCATAG
Source organism: Panulirus ornatus (assembly GCF_036320965.1). Lineage (NCBI taxonomy): Eukaryota > Metazoa > Arthropoda > Malacostraca > Decapoda > Palinuridae > Panulirus > Panulirus ornatus. The sequence goes on along the minus strand of NC_092243.1, from coordinate 12,263,038 downwards.
ATTTTCACATCATCCCCACACACACACACACACACACACACACACACCTATCATCACCCTCATATCCTCCCATCATCATCCTACGATTTCTTATCACCTAACGCCCTCCTATCACCACCACCACACACTCTTACTAGCATCCCCCACACACTCTTTTCATCAACCATACATCTTCCTATTTTCACCCCCGCATACTCCTATCACCACCCTACATCCTCCACTCATCACCATCCACATCCCCCTGATCACTCCACACGGTCATACCATCACCCTAAAGTCAACACTTCAGTCACCACACACCTCAGTCACTACACACCTCAGCCATCACACACCTTAGTCAGTTACATAACATCTCACTCACCACACACCTCAGTCACCACACACCTCAGTCACCACACACCTCAGCCACCACACACCTCAGTCGCCACACACCTCACCCACCACACACACACACACACACACACACACACACACACACACACACACACACACCTCTTAAGTCTGCTTTTGTTGGCGATGCATCAGGTATTCTCTGAACATTTGTGGACGAATTCAGAAAGTTGATTCAGCTGTCTGAGGAGACAACTGGTCGCTCCGCGTCTCTGGAGCAAGAAAACAGAGCTAAAAAAAAATAGAAATGAGAATAATAAGCGATTCATCAGTGTTAATTGGGACTTATGAGGCAAGATTACTCAAGGAGAGGAAGAATGGGATGGAGGTGGAAGAGTGAGGTGAAGAAGGGAGGAAGGAATAACGGGAGAGAGGAGCTGAGGGAGAACTAAGATAATAGAATTAGATATATCAACGGTTGCAAGTTTGTGCTGGAAGATTAAACTCTTGAAGACATCGAGGTGAGTCGACAGGGTTGATGAGGAGATCAAGAAACTTTAAAGTTGGCTACGTCCTGATGGATCGTGGCTCCCTACAAGCACGTCGCTGTGGTGGTGGTGGTGGTAGTGGCAAAGGTAGTGGCGATGGTGAGTGCTGTTTTGCTGTGGTGTTAGTAGTGGTGGTGGTGTTAGTAGCGGTGTTGGCTGTGGTAGTGGCGGTAATAGTGGTTATAATTGTGGTAGTGGTGATAGTGGTGGTAGTGGTTGCGGTAGTGGCGTTGATTAGTGGCAATGGTAGTGGTGATGGTGAATGCTGTTTTGCTGTGGCGTTAGTAGTAGTGGTGGTGTTAGTAGCGGTGTTGGCTGTGGTAGTGGCGTTAATAGTGGTTATAGTTGTGGTAGTGGTGATAGTAGTGGATATCGTAGTGGCGTTGATTGGTTGTGGTAGTGGTGATAATAGTGGTAGTGGCGTTGAGTATAGTATTTGGGGGCTGATGGTGGAGGTAGTGGGGCTATCACTTAATCAACTTATCTGCTGATGATAGAGAGACACAAGAGACCGTTTGGTGTATCGTGAATTCCTCTTCTTCCTTCTGTTCCCATGGCCCATTCCGGGCGACCGAACGCATCCACATTCTTGATGTAACTGTAAGATCAAGGAAGGCCGAGGCCAAGTGAAGGTCTCTTCCTACAAGCAATAAAAACCTCAATAACACATTGCTTACATCTCATGAAAAAGCAAAGTTCCTATTGATAACGAATTATCATGAATGTGTCAAAGATATATTTTCTTGCAAGGAAAATAAGAAAAGATAGATACACGTCTCTTTCACTTCAGCTGTACACCCAGTTCTCTATTGCCAGTTTCAAAATGTCGACCTCCGTTAGTTTTCCAGTGTAAAGCAACTGATAACAGCAACTGTGTGTATGTTCCAACATCCCCATGCTTGTGGCCCGAAGCCAGCTAACTCGAAGCTAACCACTACGGGTGCAATTTCCTTTTTCCTTTTGTGTATATATGTCTGTGTGTGTATATATATGTACACATTGAGATGTATAGGTATGTATATTTGCGTGTGTGGACGTGTATGTATATACATGTGTATGTGAGTGGGTTGGGCCATTCTTTCGTTTGTTTCCTTGCGCTACCTCGCTAACGCGGGAGACAGCGACAAAGCAAAATAGATAGATTTAGAATATATATATATATATATATATATATATATATATATATATATATATATATATATATATATATATATATGTGTGTGTGTGTGTGTGTGTGTGTGTATATCGCGAAGGTGCATGTTCCCTTAGTATTATCAACACAACACCTGAAGAAGTTCAAAGATATTTCGGCTGGCGGTTCTAGATTGACGTTAACGACCTGGATGACCCTGGTCGTTGAACAGGCCGAAAAGCCAACGAACCAACCACCCAAATTACCAACAAATTATCGTTTTCTCTCTACTCGTAAATCTTATCACAAAAAAGTGTTACCTTGGTGATCAATTAGAGTTCAGCTGTTAATAGTCACATATGCCTTATTACCATCTATTACTAATCACCAGCAACCATCATTGTCTGGAAGTCAGAAATGTTCCAGTGTTAACGAGGGCAAAATTACCCATGCTAACAACCATACTATGTTACTGTCAACAGGCTGAAATGCCTAATGACGAAAAAGTTTTTTACATGAAATCCATTGAACAGCCGAAAGAAAAGGAAAGAGCCCCTCGCTGGCATCAACATTAAAGACCTTCTATCAACAGTGCTCACGATCTGGGATCACCGCCAGTACCTCGCTGTCCACTTCGGCAGGAGTACACACAGCCGCTGACTACCAACAAGTTACCTCAGGTGCAGTCAAAACAACAGACAAAACAAATCGTATGAAGATAGCCATTCCCTCTCCGTCACAACCTCGAAAGATTTTCACATGTGGTGGACAGGAGCCTTCGAGATTAGGTCATCTTCCCTCGCCCTCTGAGCACACACACACACACACAAACACACGCGCGCTACAGGCCAGCAATAACATGGTGCAGGCGGGACCAGCTGATCCAGTCAAGAGCTGATGGAGTTTCCAGCTGGCTGACCGTCATGCAACAATACAGTCAGTTCTCCAGCTTGGGTCCAGCTGACAGTGGTGAGGCCACCAGACCAGACACGACCTTCCACCCATCGTATTATTATGTTTTGATCTGACGTCCAGACGTACAGGATGTCGCAACCATCATTGTACAAGCCCGCCTTCCAATCACCCTAGAAGCATCCTGGTACTTTTGTACCCTGTCCACATATGTATGTTCTGATGTACGATTATAATATGATTTACGATACGATACAAATCCTTCGCTTTTATACAAATTGTTGTAATGGAAAGCATTACCATGGAATGGCCACGATGTAAATCATTATCGTTCCGGCAAAATGTCCACCGGTGGCCAATATACCCCGACCGCTTGGTTCCCATCGGCTTCAACGAGGGATATGTTGCCTCGGGAGAGACGCGTCACTTTCAGCTCTCGTTCGTCCTGTTGAAAAATATTAGTCGTTCGTTACCGTCCGACACAGCGAGGTGGCCTCGGCCGGCCATGCCTAGTGCCTTCCCAACAGCCTCCACACAGACAGTGATTAACCCATTGGCGTCCCCCATCACCTGCTGCTTCCCTTACTTCCCCCATCATTCGTCTCCCCAGACCATCCCATCATCCTTTCTCCAAGATTTCCTCTTTTCCCATCTTCTCAAGCCTTGCCCATCATTCTAGCCTCATGGATTCCTATCATTCTCACCCGAAACCTTTCCCTTCAACCACTTCCCAATCCTTCGACATCATCCACTCCCCAGGCCTTCTCTATCTTCTCCCAAAGCACTCCCCATCATCCTATCCCCAGACCTAACCCATCATCTTCTCCTAAAGCCATGCCCGTTTCCTACACTCTGTGCTCTACCTTCCACATTTCTCATCATCCTGTGTCCCCTCCTACCTCATCTTTACTATCAACCTCGATCCCAGATCAAACCTCACTGTTCTCTAAGCCCTACCCAGTATCCTTACTCTCTCTCCATCATCCATGCCCCACCCTATCATCACACACCCACCCCATTATGTCACGCTGCCCCTGCCATCACACCACTCCCTTATCATCCCACACACTTCCCGTCATCACACGCCCACCGCATCATGCCACGCCTTTCATCAGATCACGAGTCCTCTCCTATTATCCCAGACTCTACCTATTTCCACACGCCCTTCTCATTTTCCGACGCCTTGCCTATCATCCCAGGACCTCTGTTACCCCCAAGCTTTCTATAGAATCCTATGCCCTTCCTGTCTAATGCTTTCTCTGTTATCCCAAGCCTTTTACACCTTCCCACATCCTCCCTATCATTACACTGCTTCCCTATTTTCCCAGGGCCTCCCTATCATCCTACAGCTTCCCTATCATCCCAAGGCCCCTCCCCTATGATCCCATGGCCTCCTTATCATCCCTCGACCTCCCTATTTTCTAGGGTGCTCACTATCATGCAATCTCCCTCCTGTGTTATCATAAGCCCTGCCTACCATCCTACTCCCATCCTATTATGCCACGCCTTCGCTATCATCCTGCTTCCAGCCTATCATCCTACACCTTCATTATCGTCCCACTTTCTCCCTATTATCCCGCGCTCTCCTGAGTATCCATTATTCTTCCAGTTTGCTAGACGCCTTCCCAGTTTTCCCAATGGCCTACCTTTCATCTCACGTCCATTTCATTATTCCACGTAATTCCTATTACCTTATATCTTCCCTATTATCCCATACTTTCCCTGCTATCCTAAAGCTTATCCTATTATTCCAAACCTTCCTGATTACTCCAAAGCCTTCTCCCTATTACCCCAGGCCATCCTTATTATCTCACGCCTTCCTTATTATCACACATTCCTTCCCTATTACCCCCACTCCCTCTGTAACAACATGTGCCCTCCTTTCTCTCCCAGACCCAACCTATCATCACACGCCCTATTGACCATCCCATATGCCCTCTTCATCATCTCCCAACCTTATCATCACCTCATCACCCACCCCTATTATCTTTTCGCGTCATCTACACAGGGCCCCACCTCACCAAAATACCTTCCTCAACACAACTAGGAAAAAAAAAATGATACATTGTTACACTACACACACTACACAGCCCTTGTGTATACATACTACAGTATTGACAACAACATACACGTTTCCAGTGCATATAGGAATACAACACACACGTTCATGTATCATACGTTGTATGACAAATTGTCTTTTCTTCGTCACCGTAGCCCACAAGGGAAACCACAATACATTCAAGCGCACTTCTGGTGCACTATACATGTTTGATACCACTGTGCACCTCAGTCACCACACACACTACAGTCTCTATACCACCTCTGCCACTACACACCTCAACTACCGAACGCTTTACTCACCACACACTTCGATCATCGGCCTCCTCAGTCGCCACAAGTCTCAGTCACCACACACCTCAGTCACCACACGCCTCAGCCATCCCACACGCCTCACTCACCTCACGCTTCAATCACCACAGGCCTCACCCACCACACACTTCAGTCACCACACGCTTCAGTCACCACACACCTCAGCCGCCACACGCCTCAGCCACCTCACACTTCAGTCACCACACACCTCAGCCACCACACAGACCTCTCGCTCACCACAACATCTTCACTAGCATAAGATGATAGAACGCGTAGCTTAATCTGCCACCAGGAACTCTCCCAGCAGAAGCGGTTGGTACTAAGTGGCCGGATGTACACAGGATATTCTCCCCGTGCCACTGAGAGAATCTCCAGTGGTGTGTTGACTGTAAAGGACAGCAGAGAGAGAGAGAGAGAGAGAGAGAGAGAGAGAGAGAGAGAGAGAGAGAGAGACGACTGATCAATCTAAATATACTAACACAGAAATATAACCCAATATCCAGCCTGTTTCCAGAGCCTCCTCCTGGACTGGTTGACACACACACACACACACACACACACACACACACACACACACACGGAGCACATACCGCATACAATGTATGCAACATATACATGCAATTATGATATTTTATGGTCGGATGTATATGAGCGGAAACAAAAGACACTCCTCCAGTCTACGAGCGCACTTCATGTCGTCAAGAACAGGCTAAAGTTAGATTGAAGGAAGAGCTTGACCTCATATGGAGAAGCGGGGAAAGTGACCTTTACCTCCCTGTGGATAGAGAGCCTTGAGTGATGCCAGGGTTGGTGACAGTGATAGTGAAAACATGGACGATGATAGTGAGCTGAGGGGGTTGTGGTGGAGGAGAGGGGTTGGAGGGAAGGTGATGATGAAGTGATAATGATTAGTGATCAAGATAATAGTGAAGAGATGATTATCAACGATGGTGATTTGATGGTGAACATAGCTGTGTGATGACTGTAGGTGAAAGTGATGATGAAGTTCATGTTTATACCTGAATATGACTGTGAAATGTTTCAAACTGTTACCAACGGCGGTGACATTTGGATGATATTCATACGTAAACATTACAGTGAAACAGTCATTATTCTAAGCGAAAATGACGTTAGAGGTGATGATTATACGTGGAGATAACTGTAGAGTAATATCATCAATCGTGAAGGTGATGATATCTAGATGATTACAATTGAAAAATAATCACAATCAGAGACGAAGGTGACGATGAGTTAATTAATAATCATACGTAAAGATGACTACATCATGATCATAATGGTGAAGATGACATGTAAAAGTAAGGTGATATGTGACAATACAGTCTACGTTAATCATCATGTAATGATGGGCTAAATCCACATATAAACTTACGTAGATCACAATGGTGATAATTCATGCTCCCATAATTAGTTAAAAGCAACAAAGACGTTTTAATGATCAAGATCATGGTTGATTATCAACGACTCGTTTAGCACCCAGTCCTCTCCCCCTTCAGGGCATGTCGCCATCATGCTAAAACATAAGGCTAATCGTGTGATTATTCTGTGTTAATCTGTAATTAATCTTCACTATAACAACCGCAATGATCATGAACGTATGACATGGCGATTTCACTCTAAAATCGCATGGCGTAATGTCACTAACAGTCTTTGGCCAAACAAAATGCCAGTAAAATCAGGTATCAAATAGATTTGTACTTATTATTATTTTTCATCTGCATCCATTATGGAAATGAGTTTATCTGTGAAACACGTAATTTATGGCACCGGGAAACATATCCCCGTGAAATATTTGAATTTCAAAGCTTTTCAATTTTGAAATGTATACATAAGTATATATATATATATATATATATATATATATATATATATATATATATATATATATATATATATATATATATATCGATAAAGACATTTTTGTGTGGGGGAGGGAAAATGTACTTATTACGTCATCAAACGACCTCGTATCGTGACCTGCTACAGACACTATGGAACACGAAGGCGACCACCTGCTGCCAGATGGCATTAGCGAGGTCATACAAGGTCCTTGATACCCTTTGAAGACCACAGAAGGCGAGACGTAGACATTGTGTGTGTGTGTGTGTGTGTGTGTGTATGTGTGTGTGTGTGTGTGTGTGTGTGTGTGTGTGTGTGTGTATGGACCCCCGGGGCCACAGGGAGAGCAAGGTCACCAATGCTCCATCATCCCCAGCGTGAACCAGGTCCTCCAGAGCCATGCGTAGCCCCGGCCACACCAGACATCAGGACTGGGACCAACATCTTCCCCCCAGCGTCACCAGGCGTCGCCAGTAACATAGTCAACAACGCTATTCTCTTCCTCCCTCCCTCACTCACTCACTCCTCTTTTATTAGAACATTCCCCGGTGCTGGCAGGGGCGAAGATAATAGGGTTCGTGTTACCTCACAGCTGTGGCCTGGCCTGATGAAGATCGTCTTCCCACCGAGAAGTAAACATCGTGTCGTGGTCGGTCCATCTGCCTGAAATGCATGAGTGACTCGCACTAAAGATAATCAATGTTCTAAGTCATGGAAATCCGATAATCCCAGCACAATGGCAGGTCCCGGTTAACGGAGGGCGAGGGTTTGTAGAGTACGCGCCACGTCTCCTTGAAAGTGTGTGAGAGGTTCTTTTAAAGGAAGCGAAACGAAGGGTCTTGCGAGGGGATAAGACCTTGCGGACCAATGAATGGTGAGAGGTCTTATAGAAGAGGCACACCGTCTCTGTAAATGATGGAAGGTCTTATGGAGGAGGCACAACGTCTCTGTAAATGATGGAAAGAGGTCTTATGAAGGAGAAACAACGTCTCTGTAAATAATGGAAGGTCTTATGGAGGAGACACAACGTCTCTGTAAATGATGGAAGGTCTTATGGAGGAGACACAACGTCTCTGTAAATGATGGAAGGTCTTATGGAGGAGGCACAACATCTCTGTAAATGATGGAAGGTCTTATGGAGGGGACGCAACGTCTCTGTAAATGATGGAAGGTCTTACAGAAGAGGCACAACGTCTCTGTAAATGATGGAAGGTCTTATAGAGGAGGCACAACGTCTCTGGAAATGATGGAAGGTCTTATGGAGGAGGCACAACGTCTCTGTAAATGATGGAAGGTCTTATGGAGGAGGCACAACGTCTCTGCAAATGATGGAAGGTCTTATGGAGGAGACACAACGTCTCTGTAAATGATGGAAGGTCTTATTGAGGAGACACAACGTCTCTGTAAATGATGGAAGGTCTTACAGAGGAGGCTTATAAGTCCTGTACATGGTGGAAGGTCTTATACAGAAGGCATATAAGTTCCTGTGAATAGTGGAAGGTCTTTTTGAAGAGGCACAATGTCTTTTTTGCGGACGTACAACTTCCATGTAAGGAGCAGAAGGCATTATAGAGGAGATATGATGTCCCTGTAAATCGTGGGGGGGGCGCTTTATAACGAGTAAAAACGTCCTTATAGATAGTGGACAACCCTACAGAGGGAGGGCATAAGGCTCCTGTAAATGGTGAAAGGCCTTATAGAGAAGAAAATAATTCCCATAATTAGTAGAAGGTCCTACGGAGGTAGCATAAGGTCCCTGGGAATGATAGAAGGAATTATAAGGAAGAAAAAACGCCCCAATCATAAGTGGAAGGCCCTATAGAGGAGGCATAAGGGCCGTTTAAATGGTAAAAAAAAGAAAGGTCTTACGGTGGAGACAGACCGTCCTTGTAAGGTGGTGAAAGGTTTGGTAGAGGAGACGAGACGTCCTTGTTAATGGTGGAAGGTGTTGTTACGTCGTGTGCGTGCGTCTTCTTTTCTCGTGTTGAATAAGCTGTGCTTGAATAATGTAGAATGAAGGGAGAGTAGGATCACTCGATGTCGTACAATATAGACATGAATCACGAAACTTTGAAACGAAGGTGAGAAAGTACCTTTATAGGAAATAGTGTGAAATGTAGATATCTTTCCCACTTTCGGAGTTAAGAAGTACCTCTGTCAAAACTTTGATTTTGACATGTCTTCCAAAATATGATTAAACGTAAGGCATTTACCGCACACACACACACACACACACACACACACACACACACACACACACACATGATCGCTGGTGATAAAGACGGCAGAGTAACCAAGCCATAAATTGGTTATCCTCACCTTATAATTGGCGTGAGGCAGGAGTTATATCGGGCCAACAGGTTTCTTACCGGATGATATAGTACTCTGCTGTAATCCCGATTTATCCCCTGTTATCGGGAGCTCTTAAGGTTTATGTGTCAGCTTGTTAGCCAATGGTTGGTGGGTGTTGAGGAAGAGGATGATATAAAGTGTTGGTGTTGGAGGTGGCAAGTTATAGTGGTGGCGCTGGTGGTGGTATTGGTGATGGTGTGTGATGTCAGTAGGTGAGGCCATTGGTGGATGAGGGTATTGATGATTGTTTAGGTGATGTCAGTGGTTGTGGACACCGGATATGTGTGATGACAGTGGGTGAAGGCAGTGGTGGTGATTTCCCTACGATGTCTGTGGGTTAGTGGAGGGTGGTAATGTATGATGTCACCGAGTGAGGGCAGTGGTGGCAGTGTGTGTATGTGATGTCAGTGGTTGTGGACACCAGATATGTGTGATGACAGTGGGTGAAGGCAGTGGTGGTGATTTCCTACGATGTCAGTGGGTGAGTGGAGGGTGGTACTGTATGATGTCACCGAGTGAGGGCAGTGGTGGCAGTGTGTGATAACAGTGGGTGAAGGAAGTGTTGGTGATGTATGATGTCACTGGGTTAGAACAATAGTGTGTAAGGGCCATACTGGTGATAGGTTGTGATGTCAGTGGGTAGAGATGTTATTGATAGATGTGTGACGTGAGCGGAAGTGGATGATGGAAAATCAAACCGAACATCTTGGTTAATGAGTGGTAGTAGTAGTAGCACTACTACTACTTCTACTACTACTAATAGTAGCAGTAGTAATAGTAGTAGTAGTAGCAGTAGTAAGAGTAGTAGTAGTAGTAGTAGTAGTAGTAGTAGTAGTAGTAGTAGTAGTAGTAGTAGTAGTAGTACTAATAGTAGTAGTAGTAGTGATACAGGTAGTAGTCGTGGTAGTACATGTAGTCACTATAGTAGTTAAAGTAGAAGTAGTAGTAGTAGTAGCAGCATTAGTAATAGAAGCAGTAGTATTAGTAGCAATGATACCATTAGTAATAGCAGTAATAGAAGTAGTAGTAGTAGTAGCCATAGTAGTAGTAGTAATAGTAGTATAGTATAGTAGTAGTAGTAGTAGTAGTAGTAGTAGTAGTAGTATAGTAGTAGTAGTAGTAGTAGTAGTATAGTAGTAGTAGTAGTATAGTAGTAGTAGTAGTAGTACTAATAGTAGTAGTAGTAGTAGTAGTAGTAGTATAGTAGTAGTAGTAGTAGTATAGTAGTAGTAGTAGTAGTATAGTAGTAGTAGTAGTATAGTAGTAGTAGTAGTAGTAGTAGTATAGTAGTAGTAGTAGTAGTATAGTAGTAGTAGTAGTATAGTAGTAGTAGTAGTAGTATAGTAGTAGTAGTAGTAGTTGTTGTAGTAGTAGTAGTAGTAGTAGTATAGTAGTAGTAGTAGTAGTATAGTAGTAGTAGTATAGTAGTAGTAGTAGTAGTAGTAGTAGTAGTATAGTAGTAGTAGTAGTATAGTAGTAGTAGTAGTAGTAGTATAGTAGTAGTAGTAGTAGTAGTTAGTAGTAGTAGTAGTATAGTAGTAGTAGTAGTTAGTAGTAGTAGTAGTAGTAGTTAGTAGTAGTAGTAGTAGTATAGTAGTAGTAGTAGTATAGTAGTAGTAGTAGTAGTAGTTAGTAGTAGTAGTAGTAGTAGTATAGTAGTAGTAGTAGTATAGTAGTAGTAGTAGTATAGTAGTAGTAGTAGTATAGTAGTAGTAGTAGTAGCAGCATTAGTAATAGAAGCAGTAGTATTAGTAGCAATGATACCATTAGTAATAGCAGTAATAGAAGTAGTAGTAGTAGTATAGTAGTAGTAGTAGTATAGTAGTAGTAGTAGTATAGTAGTAGTAGTAGTAGTAGTAGTAGTATAGTAGTAGTAGTAGTATAGTAGTAGTAGTATAGTAGTAGTAGTAGTATAGTAGTAGTAGTAGTAGTAGTTGTTGTAGTAGTAGTAGTAGTAGTTGTTGTAGTAGTAGTAGTAGTAGTAGTTAGTAGTAGTAGTAGTAGTAGTAGTATAGTAGTAGTAGTAGTAGTTAGTAGTAGTAGTAGCACTACTACTACTTCTACTACTACTAATAGTAGCAGTAGTAATAGTAGTAGTAGTAGTAGTAGTAGTAGTATAGTAGTAGTAGTAGTATAGTAGTAGTAGTAGTATAGTAGTAGTAGTAGTATAGTAGTAGTAGTAGTTAGTAGTAGTAGTAGTAGTAGTAGTAGTAGTAGTATAGTAGTAGTAGTAGTAGTAGTAGTAGTAGTAGTAGTAGTATAGTAGTAGTAGTAGTAGTAGTAGTATAGTAGTAGTAGTAGTAGTTAGTAGTAGTAGTAGTAGTATAGTAGTAGTAGTATAGTAGTAGTAGTAGTATAGTAGTAGTAGTAGTAGTAGTAGTAGTAGTAGTATAGTAGTAGTAGTAGTATAGTAGTAGTAGTAGTAGTAGTAGTAGTATAGTAGTAGTAGTAGTAGTATAGTAGTAGTAGTAGTAGTAGTATAGTAGTAGTAGTAGTTAGTAGTAGTAGTAGTAGTAGTATAGTAGTAGTAGTAGTATAGTAGTAGTAGTAGTATAGTAGTAGTAGTATAGTAGTAGTAGTAGTAGTTAGTAGTAGTAGTAGTAGTAGTTAGTAGTAGTAGTAGTATAGTAGTAGTAGTAGTATAGTAGTAGTAGTAGTATAGTAGTAGTAGTAGTAGTAGTAGTAGTAGTAGTAGTAGTAGTAGTAGTAGTATAGTAGTAGTAGTAGTATAGTAGTAGTAGTAGTATAGTAGTAGTAGTAGTAGTATAGTAGTAGTAGTAGTAGTAGTAGTAGTAGTTAGTAGTAGTAGTAGTAGTAGTATAGTAGTAGTAGTAGTAGTAGTATAGTAGTAGTAGTAGTAGTAGTTGTTGTAGTAGTAGTAGTAGTATAGTAGTAGTAGTAGTATAGTAGTAGTAGTAGTATAGTAGTAGTAGTAGTAGTAGTATAGTAGTAGTAGTAGCACTACTACTACTTCTACTACTACTAATAGTAGCAGTAGTAATAGTAGTAGTAGTAGTATAGTAGTAGTAGTAGTAGCCTTAGTAGTAGTAGTAATAGTAGTAACAGTAGCAGTAATAGAAGTAGTAAAAGTGACAATCATTTTGGTTGTAAATGAGCATTTCAAATAGTATCTTGGCAGCGATGGTCAATACATTTAAGAGAAACGACAATACCAATTAATGGAGAAGGATCCTTCTTCTCCTCTTACTCGAGTGTAACAAGATGGTAATCTTCCCCAACCATGAGTCAATAACTCCGGCGACCACAAAACATCTATTATTCACCTGACCCCTCTGCATCATCGGGAGGGGTCCACGGCATACAACACACTGAAGGAGTCTCCAATCCCTCTTCAGCACGATCTGATTGCACTCAGGCCACTCACAGTACAATGCCCTCTTCTATGAAGGAAAGAAATACACTCGCGTATTAAATCCTGTTCTGGTTTTTCGATGCTAATTATGTCCTGCTGTTTTATGCAGACGGATGAGAAATATTCTACGTAAAAAAATAGACGCGATAAATCTGTTAAATTACAAGGTGTAAAAAAAAAAGACAGAAAAATTTTACGAGTCTGATAATTTGGCGCGAGTGTTGCTATACTAATTCGATAATTACGTACTTTTGCTCCGTCTCGAAATGACAGTCTGTTTCTTTTTTATTTCAATTCCAGGTTAGTAATTTGTAGTATGTCCAGAACTGATGCATGAGGTATTTTTTGTCTTATGTTAAGTGAGAAGCACTTGCAACTAAATACCTTAATCAAGGGTGCTATCATGTGATACACACGCAAACACACTCGATCCATCACACACATAAGTCTCAACAGCACATGATTCACATGACCCTCTTTTGATTCTCATCCCCAGATTTTCTCAGACTCACGTATATATAGATAGAAGTACACGGAAATATTGTCTCTCCGGTGGAGAGTGGGGACGGAGCCATCGGCTGGGAGGAGCAGAATGTTTCCAGGAGTTTCCTTGACTACCATCAGACTACTGAGGGACCTACATCACCTCTGCCGACCTTAGCCGCCTCACCTCTTCTTTGGTAATGGAAGCGTGCCTTGGTGCCGCCTATCCTAAAGAAACAAGACCGTCCTAATCTCTCGAACTATTGCCCCCGTCACCTCCGCTTCTGCCATCACCAGAGTCTTTCAAACTCTCCTCAATTCTCTCTTTTTCCTAAGAGCTCTTAGAATCCCATTCCCATCTCTCAGATCACTGGTACGCCTTTCGCTGTGCAAGTATCTAATTGTGAGCTCTCATAGCTATTGGATGCGACCTCTGGTCCTCCTCTCTCAGGGATTTTGGTGAATCTTTCGAGTTTTGGTCTCCCAGCATCTAACTCTACACATCCTTCCTCAACAGAAAGCAAATCTTCCTTTATTTTTCCGTACATAGGAATATACATATTTCTCTCCCACCTTGAAATAATTCATCTAACTTTCTTATCCTCCGTCGCCTACGTGTCTTGGCTGAAGCGGCGAATCATCGCCCTCAAACCGGCTTCGTCTGTAGACTTGTAAAGTTGGACAGAGACAGAAAGCTCAGCTTCCAGCTCTACGACTCAAAAACTTCAGTTTCCAGCTCTACGACTCAAAAACTTCAGCTTCCAGCTCTACGACTCAAAAAGTTCAGTTTCCAGCTCTACGACTCAAAAAGTTCAGTTTCCAACTCTACGACTCAAAAAGTTCAGCTTCCAGCTCTACGACTCAAAAAGTTCAGCTTCCAGCTCTACGACTCAAAAAGTTCAGCTTCCAGCTCTACGACTCAAAAAGTTCAGCTTCCAGCTCTACGACTCAAAAAGTTCAGCTTGCAGCTCTACGATTCAAAAAGTTCAGCTTGCAGCTCCGATTCAAAAAGTTCAGCTTCCAGCTCTACGACTCAAAAAGTTCAGCTTCCAGCTCTACGACTCAAAAAGTTCAGCTTCCAGCTCTACGACTCAAAAAGTTCAGTTTCCAGCTCTACGAATCAAAAAGTCCAGTTTCCAGCTCTACGACTCCTTACTGGTGTAGCTGTAGACTGAGGCAGTCGAGTATACCAACTAGTATAGTAGCTTGATGGAATCTCATGTATTCGACTGAGATCCTTCAACTGAGGTTAAACGGCCTGACTGACAGGCTTTCGCCAACTGGAACTCGAGAAACGAGACATTTGAATTTCTAATGTGGGGGTCACCGGCTGCTACTCCCATATTTGCATATGAAGTTCGTGAGATCGAGTTGAAGCGTACTTTAGGGAAATGATAAAGGGGTCGACATGTGTGGATAACGGATTCGGATGGGATTAGAGAGTAGGTGAGTAAGGGGTTGGTTGATGCGAAGAGGGATTGAAGACTTCACAGAGGAGATGAGTATAGAAAGACGATAAGAAAGTGGTAAAAAAAAAAAAGGTTGAACGAGTAAAATAGGAGAATGGATATAAACCTGACAATGTGGGAGATGTATAGAACAAACTATAGAAGATCTTCAGGAGATTGTGCAAATACAGCAGCTTTTCTAGTACGTAAAGACACAGGGAATATTGAGTATTCCAAGAACAACACAGGAGTAATTCCTCAGCATATTCGCTCAGGGTGCAGAGTAGGATCATGTCTGACGTTATGGATAGGATTATCATCATTCTTGTTGGTAAAAGATAAGGACATTATTGGGAGAGAAAGGTTCGCACAGCCCTAAGACTGCGCCATAGTCAGTAGCAGGGTCAAGGTGGGCCCCTTTGAAGCGAGAAGTTCTTCCTGTTTCGTTGATACAACCTCGTCAAATATGGATTTTCACTCGTGGTGTAAACTCAAGCAAGTGGTGCTTATAGGTTATTAAACACACACACACACACACACACACACACACACACACAGACACACACACACAGACACACACACAGTGACAGGAGCGAGTTTGTCGACACCACCAGGTTACGTGTTCCCGACGATCTATTGACATTGGCTGAACCCGACGCCTCGCAGTCAAATAAATGGTCGAAATTCACATGAAAATCCTTCACAACTTCCACCATCCTGGGTCCACACGCCCGCCAGAATGCACATGCCTTCAATAACATGTAAATTTCTTGCCGTTGAAGAGGAAGAATGTGAGATTTCGTCATCAATCAAAACTTCACTACCCCTCTACACACACATATGTATGGATTCCTTTTTTCTTTTTTTCCCTACAGCTTCCCTTCATAGTTTATCGTACACTTCTGTTCTTAAGTGTGTGTAATGAAAGATGTAAAGTATCTAAACATAAACTTTCTATATTTGCTACGACGGAACGGGCATCAGAGTTTGCAAATTACAAATAAAATACATTAGTTGACTGAATAGCAAATCACAGCCACAATTTACATTAATATGTCGAATAAAACAAACATGCATAATCACAATACAAAATCATAAAGATTTAAGTGGAGATTTTTTTTAGTATTATAAAGATTTAAACTTAGAAAAACGAACTCGTTTTATAACACACCAATGTATAATTTTGTTGAGAATGAATTATTACCTATGACTGGCTTTTTTATTCAGCGTTAGCACAGATTCCATTGTGCGAAGTTCAACTCCATCAATACAACAATAAAATATTTCATAATTACTACAATTATAGTGGGTGGTGGAATGAAGAGAAGTTGCTACAGAGAAATAAAGACAGATGTACTAGGGAAACTTGCAGGGAAGTAGTTCATGTGAATGGGCGATGTACAAGAGAAAGATATTTCCAATAAAAAAGTTTCCTTCGATTATTGTCTTCAGGGAGAAGATATACAAGAAATTACGCTATCTAAAACCTGTTAGTTCGTCTCGCGAAACGAAGTTGTTACAAATTATCAGAACCAATTATTCCATTGTTTATTCAAGGACGGTACTTACTTCCCCTAATACTATTACTAGCAAGTTCAAATGATAAGGGAAGACACCATTGTCAGTACATTCAACTATAGTGTCCACATATTTACGAGAGCTGATGAACACGTAGGGCGCTCATTCAAAACGGACATGGGACTAAATCAAACTCATGAACTTATCAATTTCACAGCATTCTGAGGATTGCATGCATATTGTGTGCATTCTAATGACCGCAAAATTTTCTGTTCCGAAAACTGTGATTTCGACTCGTGCATTCTCGAGAGTTTTTGGGAAAGGGAAAGAGAGAAAGCTAAGCTAAATGATCATTTTTTGTCCACAGATCTTAATTTTTCAAGTTTTCCCTTAAGTTTTCCTTCCTCCTCCCTCCCTTCTCACACTTTACGGGGCGTCGTTCTGAAATCCTGAACGGGTGTTTAAGTTTGACTATAATTTAACGCTTTTTTATGTCATGTAAAATCAATATCACTTTTTTCTTGATATCTTACGTTTTCAGCGTGCGTTCACACATTGTGTGGCATACAATCATCTAATACGTTTATATCTGGATGTGTCGTTTAAATACGTTTCAGGTTTCTAGTTTGCGTTGTTTATTTGTTTACTGTATCAAGTTAGATTCCCTAACGAGCTTTGTTGTGCAATAACTGTTACATTGACAATGGAGAATCCGAACATGGGTTATATATATATATATATATATATATATATATATATATATATATATATATATATATATATATATATATATATATATGAATTATATAAATATATATATATATATATATATATATATATATATATATATATATATATATATATATATATATATATATATATATATATATATAATCATTAGAGGAAGTTGATATATTTACATAATTACATGCTGTGAGTGAGGCTTTCTCTGTAAATGTCTCTGACTGCATATCTTGCCGGAACACACACACACACACACACACACACACACACACACATACCCAAGAGAGACCTTTGCCTGACGAGCGTTACCTTCATCTCTGAGAGACAGGAGAGAGAGACATCCTCAAGGTAGTGGGAGTTGCACACGTTAATGTGGCATGAAAAAGAGACTGTAGTATTATAATTTGTAGATTTTAGTCTCGGCTTCATTTCTTTTCGTCTATATTTATCTTTTCTAATACTAGAGCCAAGTGGTCTTCGGGAGATGGTTGAATGTCCTGAATGACGCTCACTACAAGGCAGTATAAGGATCAGGGAATCGAACCCGCATGCCCGAGTTGAGAAAGTTATGTCGTAATGTTCCCTCCTTCCGCCATCAAAACCTTAAAATAAACCTGCTAGCCCCTCCTCCCTCAGCTTACCTGCTAATGGTCAGTTTTTTTTTCCTTTTTTTTTTTGGCAGAAGCAGTCGCTTCATGTGTCTCCAACACCAAAGGTTAAAACTTCAAGCAAGCATTTCTGTCTTGTTGCTCAGTCGGTTCCTGTGTTTGGCTTTCTGTGCCTTCACTGCCAGGCAAGTGGAGGCCAGCTTGTTTTGCTCCTGTGTGTGTGTGTGTGTGTGTGTGTGTGTGTGTGTGTGTGTGTGTAAATGAATGAGTAAATAACGGTTTATTGGATTGAGGTAGCCACTCGGAGAGAGAGAGAGAGAGAGAGAGAGAGAGAGAGAGAGAGAGAGAGAGAGAGAGAGAGAGAGAGAGAGTTCGTCCTAGTGGAGAATATAAACATGCATGTAATCGACCTTGCCCGGCTATCAATGGATTAAACTGAAATTACCCCAATTTATTGCCTTCAAACCAGGAACTGTGAACATGTGAACATTATATATATATATAATGTTGCTATAGTTGTAAATCTAGGTGATCATGTGCTGAACAAGTACATACGAAATGGCAGGTGAAGAGGAGAGAGTATCCCAGTCATTCTAAACACACCAATTTCGACTTCACACATCGTTAAAGGTAGTTTGGCACACCTCAGCCATGGCTGAAGTTAGTTTGGCGCACCTCAGCCATGGCTGAAGTTAGTTTGACACATCTCAGCCATGGCTGAAGTTAGTTTCGCCTTATCCATTCTTTGAGATGAAAGGACAAGTAATTCTGTGATTTCTCTCTGACAACCAAAATATATTCAGTCGGGCACGTTCCCTATACACAATTTCCAGTTACAACAGACGAATCTACGGAATAAATCCAGCCTAAGCACATTACCTAAGATTAAGAAGTACATATGGATTTGATACTTTGTAAGCTGGTTATGTAATATTCATTTCTCTTCGCTGTATCGTATATCATAATGTACATGTCACTGTATAATAAGCTCTGCCGTATGTTACTTCAGTATATTGTTATTAGGTTCTCATGTATTGGTTACTTTACTGTATCGTAAGTATACTCTATCGTACGTATTACATTACTGTATCGTAAGTATATTCTATCGTACGTATTACATTACTGTATCGTAAGTAACTTCTACTGTATATGTGATTCAACTCCATCGTATGTAAGTTCTATTCTATATGTTAATATGCTATATTGTGTGGACGTTCAATTTCATCTGTAAATTTGTTATATCGTCAGTTCTATGACATGTGTTCCTTCGATAGATTGCAGGTTAGGTTCTGCTGCATATGTATTACTTTCCTATATCGTAGGTAGGATTTATTGTAGCCGTTACCTCACTGTATTGTAGATAATAATGTGTAGGTTTACTTTATCATAACGTAACGAAGTTCTGCCGTAGATATCACTTACGTCATTACACTGGTTTGTGTTGCATATGTTTCAAGAAAACTACAATATTTGGCAGCTTTGGGAAGGGAGCCTAACCCTTTACCCTTATCAATTGCCATGAGGATTTACGAAATAGATAAGGCGACGTGTAGACAGTGATACAATATGCCATATACGTGAACCTGAGGCACTGTTAATGCGGGAAGTAAACTATAATGTGTAATTTTTTTTTTCACCGATACGAATACCATATATATGAGGAAGTTTTCTAAGATGGTCGACGTGACCAAAGGATCATTTTAACATTCCCTTTTTAAGGTGTTTTGAGAACTTATTCCACCCAGACGATTCGCCCCGTGGACTTGGGTCCAAAAAAAAAAAATATACATAAAAAAACAAATAAATGAATAATAAATCAGTAAGAAAAGAAATGATAAAGAATCACCATTGCTCCTCACTATAACACATGGGTTGCTAGCATTTTTTTTCCACGAACGTAATTCGACAGAGATCTGTTTGAAACCGTCATCTAAGGGAATAAAAATGTTTTTTTTTTTTCTATTGAGAAAAGGTCCAGTGAAGTAAGAAAAAAAAAATGGGGTCATTAGCGCGTTCATTTTTGTCTCTTTCTACGGCCAAAGGTTTCGTCTGGCTATCGCGCCAAACGTTTGGTTTCGAAACAAACGTTCACTTGTGTCAGTAAGTTCTGTCATATTTTTGCCTATTGATAATGTGAGCCTGAATGGAACTTGACTGGTTTAGACTCCATTGCTCGAGGACTTGAGACGAAGGGTATTCGATTACTAGTGATCGAATAGCCATTTCCCTATTAGTGGGGTTAGTGTCCCCAGCAACCACGCAAATGGTGCGGGGTTCGAATCTTTGCTATGGGGTGGGGGAGTGTGTGTGTTCTATGAAAATTGCGCGTTCAATTGCATTAAATCATTTTTATCATTATCAGCAATATCAACATTATCATTATAATTGCCATTATTATCATTATCATTATTATTGTCATTATTATTGATAATTATTATTATTATTATTATTATCATTATTATTGATTATTATTATTATTACCATTATCATTATCTTCCTCGGCCGGCCATTCAACCCAAATTTGAACAATTTGGAAGGTCAGTTCACAAACTGCTCTTCTCCCAGATCTTTGACCTGAGAACTCATCGCTCGTTTGTCAGGATAATTAATTGTACTGAAGTGTTCGAGCGGTACTCACTCTCTCTCTCTCTTTCTCCTCCGTGTAATAACTTTACCACATCATGGGCAAAGTTGAAGTAATTTTGGTGTGCACGAAACATACCGGGCTGTAACTCAAGAATCTTTATGGGGACAAGAGTTTGCAACATACTTTCCTAAACGATCCTTTACTCCGAAAGTTGCTGAAAGTATCTCATTGAAGTTGATATTTTTCCCTCCTTTTCGTCTTACTATACATATATATATATATATATATATATATATATATATATATATATATATATATATATATATATATATGTAATGATCACACTTGTCCGTGATGATAGTATGAGGGTGAAATCGCACTTCAGTAGGAGTTCACAAAATTCTATTTAACATGACTATTTTCTATACGTGTGGCACGACATGTTTCGTGCTACATGTTAAATAGAATTGTATGAACTGCTGGAGTGCGATTTCACCTTCATATATGTATATTATATATATATATATATATATATATATATATATATATATATATATATATATATATATATATATAAATATATATATATATATATATATATATATATATAAATATATATATATATATATATATATATATATATATATATATATATATATATATATATATATATATATATATATATATCCAAATGCATAATGCTTGTCGAAAGCTAAAATCCATGTTCAATTTTACATCATTTTTCCTATGTCACCCATTTAGTATAATTGTTATATTCATTTTCTCCACACATGGGAAGCAACAGTCTCTTATCAGCATTACCTCGACACCACTGAAGACACCAGAATGAACCATGACATTAGAGTCTACAAGGACTTTACTCCGAGGCATTGAGGATGGGAAGGTCCCCAGCTCTGAGTGCGTCCTGTCTAGTGATCACACCATGACCCACCTACCCTACCCTCTCCCTAAGCCCCCTTCACCCTCACCTACTGGGTCTGTCCTCCCTATGAAAAGGCTATTCCATCAACGTATCCTATCAACTCGTCGCTTTCAAAATTTGATTCTGTATAGTCCATTAATCCGTTTTTCTTTCCTAGCTTGAAAATGGACAGCGATCGAAAGTTAATTCAGGTTCGGTGAGTGATATTTTCTCTCCCTGACAGGATCATTTCGGAGGGTTTTCTCTTTTTTTTTAGCCTGGAGTCATAGCCATCGTATTATCATTCGATTTAAAATGGAATCTCGCCTCGGAGAATAATATAACTTTTACTTAATCATCACCAAACTGAGTTCTCCCATATTCATAAACAGCCACTGATGGTAGGGAACTCAGAAAATGTGAGTGAAAACTATTCACAGATCCACAATAGAGAGAAAGAAAAATAGTGGTTGTATTTATTATGCTCTTACACTTAAAACTCTACATTAACTTCATCTACAACTACCCAAAGATCTCTCTTTGAAAGGATCCTTGTGTTACACAGAACGATTCACAGGTGCTCTTGCAGCTCCAAAGCTGCGCTACACTCAGTAGCAGGGGCAAGGCGGACTCCTTTAAAGCTAAACGTTCTTTGACGTGGCTACTCTCTCTCGTCAACTGGCGATGGTGATACAGCTGTGTCAAAGATGACACGACCAGGCACCTAAAACACTCCAGGTACCTACAACACTCCACCTCCTCCAGGTTCTCCTCATTCACAAGTATACTCAAACCATCCTGTCTTACTCCCTCACTCCACCTCATCATTCACTTTTAATCGCATTAACTCCGATTTTCCTCTTACCACGCA
>NC_092243.1:12163483-12238483 GCF_036320965.1 Panulirus ornatus | reverse complement strand
TGTTTTTGTTTTTTCTCACGTTGGATTCCTCTTCATTTGATCATTTGGGTCTTTCAAATGTACTGGATTCCTCCTCTCCATGTATCAATATGGGTATTTTAATGGCATTGGATTCCTCCCTTTTCATCATTATGTTTTAAACACGCATTTAATTCCTCTCTTCTTAGTTATATAAGCCTTCCAAATGCATTGGATTCATCTCCTCTTCGTTATACTGGTCTTTCAAAAGCATTCCAATTCCTCTCCTATTAATATGGGTCTTAAACACGCATTGGATTCTCTCTTCTTGGTAATATCGGCCATCCAAACGCATTGGATTTCTCTCCTCTTAGTTATATAGAGAGGTCTTTAAACGCATTGGATTCCTCTCTTCTTGGTATTAAAGTCTTTAAAAAGAATTCAAATTCCTCTCCTTATATTGATATGAGAGTTTAAAACGCACTGGATTCCTCTCTTTTTATTAGCATAGGCCTTCCAAACGTATTGGATTTCTCCCACTTTAATACTGTGGGTTTGTCAAACGAACGGAATACACATTTGCTTCAAAGTTTCCAAGGAAAGTATAAGTTAGCAGGTGATAAAGTATGTATATATATATATATATATATATATATATATATATATATATATATATATATATATATATATATATACATATATTTTGTTTATGGATGGGGTTGTTAGGGAGGTGAATGAAAGAGTTTTGGAAAGAGGGGCAAGTATGAAGTCTGTTGGGGATGAGAGAGCTTGGGAAGTGAGTCAGTTGTTGTTCGCTGATGATACAGCGCTGGTGGCTGATTCATGTGAGAAACTGCAGAAGCTGGTGACTGAGTTTGGTAAAGTGTGTGAAAGAAGAAAGTTAAGAGTAAATGTGAATAAGAGCAAGGTTATTAGGTACAGTAGGGTTGAGGGTCAAGTCAATTGGGAGGTGAGTTTGAATGGAGAAAAACTGGAGGAAGTGAAGTGTTTTGGATATCTGGGAGTGGATCTGGCAGCGGATGGAACCATGGAAGCGGAAGTGGATCATAAGGTGGGGGAGGGGGCGAAAATTCTGGGAGCCTTGAAAAATGTGTGGAAGTCGAGAACATTATCTCGGAGAGCAAAAATGGGTATGTTTGAAGGAATAGTGGTTCCAACAATGTTGTATGGTTGCGAGGCGTGGGCTATGGATAGAGTTGTGCGCAGGAGGATGGATGTGCTGGAAATGAGATGTTTGAGGACAATGTGTGGTGTGAGGTGGTTTGATCGAGTAAGTAACGTAAGGGTAAGAGAGATGTGTGGAAATAAAAAGAGCGTGGTTGAGAGAGCAGAAGAGGGTGTTTTGAAATGGTTTGGGCACATGGAGAGAATGAGTGAGGAAAGATTGACCAAGAGGATATATGTGTCGGAGGTGGAGGGAACGAGGAGAAGAGGGAGACCAAATTGGAGGTGGAAAGATGGAGTGAAAAAGATTTTGTGTGATCGGGGCCTGAACATGCAGGAGGGTGAAAGGAGGGCAAGGAATAGAGTGAATTGGAGCGATGTGGTATACCGGGGTTGACGTGCTGTCGGTGGATGGAATCAAGGCATGTGAAGCGTCTGGGGTAAACCATGGAAAGCTGTGTAGGTATGTGTATTTGCGTGTGTGGACGTATGTATATACATGTGTATGGGGGTGGGTTGGGCCATTTCTTTCGTCTGTTTCCTTGCGCTACCTCGCAAACGCGGGAGACAGCGACAAAGCAAAAAAAAAAAAAAAAAAAAAATATATATTTTTTCATACTATTCGCCATTTCCCGCGTTAGCAAGGTAGCGTTAAGAACAAAGGACTGGACCTTTGAGGGAACATCCTCACCTGGCCCCCTTCTCTGTTCCTTCTTTTGGAAAATTAAAAAAAAAAAACTGAGAGGGGAGGATTTCCAGCCCCCCGCTCCCTTCCCTTTTAGTCGCCTTCTACGACACGCAGGGAATACGTGGGAAGTATTCTTTCTCCCCTATCCCCAGGGAAAATATATATATATATATATATATATATATATATATATATATATATATATATATATATATATATATATATATATATATAAGTTTGACGGATATACAATTCAAGGAGATTCCAGTGTGCTTTTTTTTTGTCATTATTTGATGATATGCGATAACGTGGGATGGTATGAGATGACAAGGGGTGGTTATTTGATGACATGGGATTAAATGGGATAAAAGTAAACGACAGATGACGACCTGGGATTACGTGGGATGAAATTAAACGACAGTAGATGACCCGGGATGATATGGGATGGTATGTGACTGTATGGGACGCAGGTTAAAGAGAGATCTGATAAAAAAATTGGATGAAACTTTACGGGTATTTATGCCTTCTCGTGAGAGAGAGAGAGAGAGAGAGAGAGAGAGAGAGAGAGAGAGAGAGAGAGAGAGAGAGAGAGAGAAAACTGTGGTCTGAAGGCAGACCGAGAGGCCAGACGAGACGGAATGATGGAGTGACTGGATTTTGGGAGTATGGATCGATGAGAGAGAGAGAGAGAGAGAGAGAGAGAGAGAGAGAGAGAGAGAGAGAGAGAGAGAGAGAGAGAGAGTTATGAAGAACGAGTCGCCTGAATTACGCAGTGCGTCGTCATATGTACGAGGAAGAGAGAGAGAGAGAGAGAGAGAGAGAGAGAGAGAGAGAGAGAGAGAGAGAGAGAAATTGTTAGAAGGTCGTTAGTGTATAAATCACGGTTGATAATCTTTGGTTAATATTCCTTTGCCTTCTGCCCTCTCTTTTTCTTTCCTTAATTCTCTTTCCTTTGCTTCATTATTTCTCCCGGTTCTTATATTCTCTTAGTGATTCTCCAGTTTTACTATTGATTTCTACCTCCCGTTTCCATGTCTCGTTTTCTTTTCTTCAAATTTCATGCAATCTTTTCTAATTATGAATTTTCCTCGCGTTTTTGTGTATTTGTTGCACTCTTTTTCTTCATTATTTATTCTTATTTTCTCCGTTTCAGTTGTGTTTTCCTTTGTCTTGTTATGTCATTCCCTCTCTCTGACGATCTTGTCAATTATTTCCCATCTATCCATCTATCTATCGTTTTCTTCTTGTCTTCGAACTCCCTTCACCTGGTCATTTGAACCCTTACCTGCCCATAGATCTTGCCTTGGTCCATATCTCTCACCAGACACTCAAAAGTTTCGACTACTATTCGAACTCATCAACCCCCTCCCTCCCACCTCCTCAATCTCGGACTTCGTACTCGGGTTCTCGAGAAAGTCTTGGCACTGTTATCTAGTCCTCGAACTTCTCGAGTGATCCTCGCGCTGTTACTTTGTACCACTTGAACTTTCAGTTCTTCAACTGACTCTATACATTACCTCTCCTCTACCTTCCCACCTCTGCAGCGTGGCTCCACCGTCGTCCTCAGAGAGGCTCCTCTCATTCTTTACATCTTCTGGCATCGTTAGACTCGTCTCTCATGCTCGCCCTTGGCCTCATGCTCACACCATGGCCTCATACTCCTCCCTGGTCCTGGATCTCCCCAGGCAGCAGCAGCAGCGGTGGCAGGAGTAATAGCAGTAGGATGGAGGTCTTCGCCCCCACCCCAGTCCTCGTCAATCCACACTCCTCCAACCTTGACATCAGCAGCGGTAGCATGAGTAGTAGCAGTAGGATGGAGGCCTTCGCCCCCACTCCAGTCCCCGTCAATCCACACTCCACCAACCTTGACATTTTCTTCTTATTGATGACCTGAGAGATGCTCCTCCCTCACTCAGGCTCCGGTTCCCTCCACCAGATCAATGGTCGTCTCTGATCAATTCTTATTATCCACATATACGTTGTTTCCAGCCGCTGGAAACGAGGGTCGTTGGTCTGTTCTTCATATTTATTGTACACGTTCTTTCCAGGCGCTGGAAATGAGAGTCGCTGGTTTATTCTTCGTATCTATTGCTTACGTTGTTTCAAGTCACTGGAAAAGAGGGTCGCTGATCTATTTTTTGTATCTATTGTATACGTTGTTTCCAGGATCTGGAAACGAAAGTCGCTGTCCTACTCTTCATATCTATTGTATACTTCGTTATATGTCACTGGAAACGAGAGTCGCTGATCTATTCATCATTCGTATCTATTGTATACGTGATTTCCAGGCGCTGGAAACGAGGACTGCTGATAATTTATTCACTGTATTCATTGTATCCGTTCTTTCCAGGTACTGGAGACGAGGAAGGCTGATCTATTCTTCGTGCTCATTAAATATTGTTTCCAGGTAGTGGAAACAAGGCTGTCACACGAGGGAACTTCTCCTTCCCTGAACACACTCCAATCAAATAAAATCTCACGTGTAGTCATGTCCAATACCCAAGGGTGGTGTTGGTTCTGATGAGTCTGTCACGTGTCCATGCGTTCTATTAGGTAAATCTTTGTTTTCTATATCTTTTCTTTTTCTTCGATATGAACTCTTTCGAGAGGAAATGAAAAGCGAGAAAGAGAAGGAAGAAAAAGAAGAGGAGGAGGAGGAGAATGTGGAATGGGAGGATAGAATGGAAAGAACTTGGAAGAGGGAGGACAGGGAAGGAGGAAAGATGAGATAAAGAGAAGGAGAATTTAAGAGATTAGAGAGAGAGAGAGAGAGAGAGAGAGAGAGAGAGAGAGAGAGAGAGAGATAGAGAGAGAGAGAGAGAGAGAGAGAGAGAGAGAGAGCCTGGTAAACAGATCCTGCCATGATGGCAGGGCTTGCCCGTAACGCTAAACAAGACTATGTTCTCTCTTTAGACACCACGAACCTCCTCCAACTGTCGACCCGAGGTTGAGCAGGGTATCGAACCTTAGCCATCTATCAAGACTTCTTCCAAATGTTTCCGTAGATGTCTCCTCGCGTCTTCATTATTTCACCTATCATGGACCCTGAACGATCATACTGACTTCTCTCCCGCACTTTCGTTCAAGTTTCTGATCTTTTTCTTATGTTCACAGTTCATTGCTATTGACTTGAAGATTCAGTATCATTCTTTCTCATGTGGTTTTGCGACATCCATAACTATGTTCTTGAAGTCTTCGATTTCCTGCCACGTATGAATTGCCATACCCGTTTCCCTCCTCCTCTTCAGGCGGTACACAGATTGGTCTCCTTCAACCTCTCGTGGTAATTCATTCGATCAATTCCATCAATTTTGCTCTTGAAATGTTTCTGAATGTTCTCTCATGTATTTCCAATATTTGACTATTAACCACACATGGAGTAGTAATGCTCACCTCCAATCTCTTCTGCTTCTTGTATGTTTATTGAACATTTTTTTTTACCATCAGTTTCCTATCGCTCCTTGAGAAAGTTCTCATGATCATACCACTCATTATTTGGCTGGACAGCATCAGCTCATCAATGTGCTCTTTGAAGTCTTGTCTAGCAACACTCATGGATCCTCGACCGTCTCCTCATTCCATGTCTTTCCCGTCTGAGTCATAGTTATGGACACGTCGATGCACTAGCAATTGATCCATGACTTATTTGCTCAAGTTTCTCAACGTTAAATCCCATTCGGTTCTCTTTTGTCCAGTTATTATATATATATATATATATATATATATATATATATATATATATATATATATATATATATATATATATATATATATATATAGTTATTTTATGTATTTTTTCATTATATTTAGTCGCTGTTTCCCGCGTTAGCGAGGTAGCGCAAGGAAACAGACGAAAGAATGGCCCAACCCACCCACATACACATGTATATACATACATGCCAACACACGCACATATACATGCCTATACAATTCAATGTATACATGCATATACATACACAGACAAATACATATATCCACAAGTACATATTCATACTTGCTGCCTTCCTCCATTCTCGTCGCCACCCCGTCACACATGAAATGAATATATGTATTCTGCTCAAGTCTTCTTGTAACGTGTCTTTATTTGTTTCAGATCCTGCAACTTTACCAACTCTTGTGTCGTCTGCAAGGGATCTCTGACCATGGAGTCATTTACGTCGCTATCTTTATCAGAGATCATTATTATAAACAGTAACGAGTTTAGTACCGTCCCTTGTGCTGCTAATGACAGAAAGACGCCCGAACCTGCATTGGTTCCATCTGCTATCGTACTGAATGTTCTGTTATTTTGATATTCTTTGATCCGCTTCCCTAACTTACATTCAATATTTTGTTTCTCGTTTCATTCCTTCTATGATAAAAGCATGTGGTTTAATGCATCAGATGCTTTATGCAAGTCAAGCAAAACAGTGTCCAATCCCTTTCCTCACAACAGACATTCATGAATATCAATGGAGCGAACTAATCGTTGTTCTGTGCTTGTAGCATGGTACAGATACATGCTGACCTTTATTTAAGAGTCTTATTTTTGATCAGATGTTCTAAATGACAGACACACACACACACACACACACACACACA
Organism: Panulirus ornatus; assembly: GCF_036320965.1. Taxonomy (NCBI): domain Eukaryota; kingdom Metazoa; phylum Arthropoda; class Malacostraca; order Decapoda; family Palinuridae; genus Panulirus; species Panulirus ornatus. The sequence goes on along the minus strand of NC_092243.1, from coordinate 12,232,071 downwards.
CACACACACAAGGAGGGAAGATGTGATCCATGCACTTATCTGCTCTCCAGAATTCCATAGGATCCCCCCACTCTCGCCCCCTATTACCACAACAGGGTAAACCCGTCGTGGTTGTAACAACCACGAGCCACCGTCTGAGGTAGGAGGCGAGGGCAGCCTCCCAGTTTATAATACCCAGGAGCTCCGGGTCATCCCGCCCGTTTTTATCGCTTTATTACCATAATGTTCCCTTCATTATGCTATCCTGGGAAACAAAGACATCAGATACGGGAGGCCCTACTCCATTATCTTATCCCAGGACGGACTAAATGCTACCACAGGCGAAGCTATCGGGCATCATTCTTAATTCTAGGACGGTCAGAAGTTGAGCCAGTGACCTTCAGGTCGAGGAGATGATCCTCGTCAGGTGAGTGACTGTCTCCCTCTACAAGCTACGGTCGAGGCCGGGCGTCGTCACATGACGCCAGATGGAATTTACAGCTGCCGATAACGCCAGGCATGATATCATGAGACGACTACTTGTTCGCCCCCCTGAGGCGTGCACAGATGGTCGGAAGTTGCCAGTGTTTTGTGTGGTACTGTGGACCAACGTTGCTGCCGGGCGGGGGTTGGTGGTTGGGCCCGTGAGCAGCGGGATAGTGTGCCACCGAGTTTTGTGGCCGGATTAAAATTCTGGTCGTATGTTGCAACTTGTGCACGGGGGGGTTGCAAGTGTTCTTCTTGTTGCTCGCTTCTTTTTTATATTCCCTGCGAACCTGAGTTACGGTCCATTTCCACGGTCGTCTGAGGGATACACAATGATGCTTATGTCTTTCCGATAAAGGATCGAGGAAGATTAAACGAGCGGAACACACAAAAAAAGGGAACATCACCTCTCCGACTGAGCAGGATTTCCATACTTTACTTAACACTGTATTGCTCTCATGAAACTTTGGTTTTCATTCCTTTGTATATATATATATGTATATATATATATGTATATATATATATATATATATATATATATATATATATATATATATATATATATATATATATATATATATATACACGAATGTATGCGCCTTATATATACAGAGTGAAATAGATTTAATGTCATCGGTGCCTGAACATGCAGTAGGGTGAAAGGCGTGCACGGCATACGGTGAATGGGAACGATGTGGCATATAGAGAGATCGACATTCTGTCAGTGGACTGAACCAGGGATGTGAAGCAGCCGGGGTAAACCATCGAAAGGTCTGTGGGGCCTGGATGTGCACGGTACACTGTTGTTTCCATGCGTCCCACATGACAGCTAGAGAATGGATGTGAGCGAATGCTGCCTTTCTTCGTCTGTCCCTTAGCGCTACCTTGCTAATGTAGGAAACCATAGATCTGATAACGGCGAGAGGAACCAATCAAAGGGAAATCATAAAAGTTAAGGAAGGAATGGTCACTCTAAAGACTTCCACCACGTATACCAAATAAGACCTTATAGATGTCCTTGACAGGAATGGAAAATCCTACTTGATGAAGCTGAAAGATGAACCCCCCACTGAAGGACCTGCAAAATGATAGAGAGAATATATAAAGCTATACTCTGGCTTGCTGCCATGTCTGAGTGACATTCTGTTTGCCCAACAAACAGGAGCCACTAAAATGCCGTGGTTATTTGGTCCGCTATTACCTCTTGTCCAACATGCTCATGGTCTATGTATGTCCCTGTCCTGATGAAAAATGGAACTCGCTTCACAGGCGAGAACAACATTCGGCAGGCAGTTAAAACATGTATAGTCTGAAACTTACGTGTTGTATTCTTTATCACCATGAACGATCGAATGCTTCAAGAAGTCTCAGCGCAAAACGGGCGAATCTTAGGAAACTGTGTAAAAAGACATTTAACGTAAATGGTGAAAGAGTTAGATATTAGTGGAAGCGTGAGCCTGATGAACCTCCGCGGTGTAGTGGTCAACGTTTCTAGCCTCATGTGTGGCGTGGTGGCGATTGGAATGAATAAAGGCAGACAGTACGAATTATGTACATGTGTATATATGTATATGTCTGTGTGTGTATTTATAGGTATACGCTGAGATGTATAGGTATGTATACTTGCGTGTGTGGACTTGTATGTATATACATGTGTATGTGGGTGGGTTGGGCCATTCTTTCGTCTGTTTCCTTGCGCTACCTCGCTAACGCGGGAGACAGCGACAAAGCAAAATAAATAAATAAATAAATGAATAAATAGATAATATATATATATATATATATATATATATATATATATATATATATATATATATATATATATATATATATATATATATATGTAATGTAATATTTATGCGATATGAAAGTGTATCTTTTGAAAGAACTTGATTCTATTTTGCTTTTTTTTCACATGAAGATAATGCATAAATAAAGGATTGTGATATCTACAATCAGATACTCTTAAACGGTTTCTACTAAGTTTTAAATGGAAACAGACACACCATAGAAAACAAGGTATCTATCAAAGTAGAAAACGTCCCGCGTGGCACAACTGCTGACGAGTTAATATGATTTTAAATGTGTACGTGTGTGTGTGTATGTGTGTGTGTGTGTGTGTGTGTGTGTGTGTGTGTGTGTGTGTGTGTGTGTGTGTGTTCTGTGTCTGTCGGTCAGTCTGTCTGTGAGTAAGTGTGTGTTTGTGCGTATGTGTGTGTGTGTGCATGTGTGTGCGCATATGTGTGTATTTGTGCGTATGTGTATGTGTGTGTGAAGCAGGTTTCCCTCCCTCCCTCAGTAGCGCCCTTAGTGTGACGATCATGGTAGGGTGTGGCTGACCGCTCCAACCATATTGATCCCAGCCTGACCACTGAGGACCTGGCCCAGGATATTGCACCTGGTAATCTTATCTCGAAACCTCGAGGGTAAAAAAATGATATCTAATGCAGAAGTTATTGACGAGGGGAAGGATACTGGTGCATCAGCCATGAATCACTGTCTCTCAGTGCGCAACGTTTTCATGGGTTCAGATAAATAGGCGTGTTAGGTTGATTAATCATTAAGTGTACGTTTGAAATAATATCTTCATCTTGGCCTTGAGAAAACGAGCGTTTGAATATTGTAAGGTGAAGAATGAATTATATGTATATATATATATATATATATATATATATATATATATATATATATATATATATACCTATAAAAGTCAGATTGGCAAGGGAGTGGATGGACCTGAATCATTGATACGAGTGGATAACATGTGAATGAACCCGGACGAAAATGGTGTCAGGAAGTAACTTTACTGTAATCGTATTTTAAGCTGTTGTTTACATTCAATCTAAAAACAGTAGATATAAATAACCAGGACCAGTCATGGGTAGAAGTAAGTTTCCAACTGAAGTGGCTAACGATTTTCAAAGTACCTCCAAAGAAGGTGCCATACGCATGTATAAGAATGATGAGCTTGAAGGTAATCGAAAAAACACTTGACCCAGCAATGAGCGACGGGCGGAACTTTGGTTTATGGTTTTGACGCTGCATTACTAAGGTTTTATGTTTATGTTTTCCAAATACAGTGTTAAGGTTCAGGGTGAGGTCAGTTTTTTTTCGTAGAGTGTTGGAATGTGGTTTAAGAATTTGGTGTGTCTGACGCCGTCCCATGATGATAAGGTTTTAGATCAAGGATTTTTAAGTAACCTTTTGTGCACGAGTGACCTTGAAGAATCAATTTGAAATAGGACTTTTATCAACAATGTTTTGGAACATTTTAGAATAAGCATAAAGACAATAGTTCTAACCCAAAGATTCATAAAATATCACATGTGTTGAATGTAAGAGCACCACTTTATGAGACGGATTTGGAGACAATGTGTTTGAGAAATGCTTCAGAAAACGACTATCATTTTCTTAGGGCAAGGGAGACGTATGCTTAAGCAACTTAAGATCGCAATGGCACGAGTCTCAAAGACGCGACTGCATTATAGAAAAATGAAAATGTAACTATCTAGACAAGACTGTAGGTCATCGTGGCCTCTTGTTTCTCTTTCTCAGACAGCTAAGCTTTGGGATTCTTTACCTTCCCATGACATACTCCTCAGAGCCACAACCACACCCCTTTCTGAAAGGCAAGGTCTTCCCTAGATCCTCAAAAACTCCATAGATTATTCGTCGTCGTCGTCTTTTTTTTTTTTTTCTTACCTCTCTAATTACCTGCCTCATACTGTGCTTCAATGAAGATCTGACGTCAATGAGTACAAGGTCTTCAGCACACACAAGACAAAAGACACTCTCGTGTTTAACGCTATAACAAGCAAGAGCGTCCCAGTCTCCTTTGGAGGTGAATGGATGGAAGGAGGTTGCGGGTTGGAAGGTGGATGACGTGGAGATGGTAATGAGCGAGATGAGAAGAATGAACGAGGAATACAAATTATCGGAAGAAGTGAAGGGTGCGACAGCTTGGGGCGTATATAACCACAACTTTGGTTAAGGGTAAAAAAATATACAGAAGGCTTCAGATATCATTGGAAAGACAGACGTGAAATACGCCGATACCATTGTTAGAAATTATACTATCTAAATACGTCATAAAGAATCCTAGATTTATCTTTTCTTTTCTTTTGGTCAATCAGGGATACCTATGACGCTGAAAATGAGGTTTAAAATGTGACCCAGCAAACTATAGCAGTAGGTGCAAGATATTATCAAAACCAAAATTATCATCTTAAACTAATAATAGAAATAGTTATAATAATGATAATGATAATAGTATTATCATTATTACTATTATTATTATCATTATTATTATCATCATTATTATAATCATTAGTATAGCAACAATAAATGAAACTAATAATTATGATAATTATGCTAATGACAATAATAATGACAAAGATGATAGTAATGATAACAATCATAATAATGATAACTATGGCTCCTCCTTGAGTGACAAAGCTATTTTGTATCTGCAGCCCAGAAAAAGGGAAACGAAATATAACGAATTCGATATGTAAATTGTTCCTATATATATGTAATTGGTGCTTAATTAGCTTGCAACTGAACCCCACAACATTTCCATTTTCTATTTTCTCTCTTATCTCGTCTGGGCACATTTTTTTTCTCTCTTTTTTTCCTGGACTGAACTGGACTGGACTCTTTCCTGCCCAGTTGGCACAAGAGTCACGAAAATTTGTGCAACTTGGACAAGACATACTGTTGCCGGTCCACCAGGAGAGGGGGAGATGATGTAGTCCACGGTAAATAAAAGACTCAAAGGAAATTTGTTAAAGATCTGGAATTTGATTTTTTTATTATTTTTGTTAGAGATCTGAATTTTGATTCTTTTTTTTGTAGCGATCTGGATTTTGATTTTTTATTTTCTTGTTAGAAACCTGAATTTTGATTTCAAAATTTCTTGTTAGAAATCTGAATTTTGATTCTTAATTTTCTTGTTAGAAACCTGAATTTTGATTTCAAAATTTCGTTAGAAATCTGAATTTTGATTCTTAAATTTCTTGTTAGAGATCTGGATTTTGATTCTTAATTTTTTTTTTTGTTAGAGATCTGGAATTTGATTTTTGTCCCTTTTTTCAGAGAGAGAGATTTGGAATTCTCATTTTGTTTCTTGTTAGAGAACTGGAATTCGTTCTTTGCTCATTGTTCTAACGATGAAGGAATGCGTCGGGATTATGGCCATTAAACGGACATTATCATGCAACGGAATGGAGCAATATAATGATGTGTGGACATACGTTGAATAATAAGAAAATAGATTGTAAAAAAAATCGTGGTGGACCTTATATATATATATATATATATATATATATATATATATATATATATATATATATATATATATATATATATATATCAATCATATTTTAGGATCTTTTAGAACGTGTTATAATCCAGTATGATGGTAAAATGATGAGCACTCAGACAAGCCATATTAATCACTGATTTGCCTATATTCACAACTTCCCCCTAAAGAATCAATGTAATTTGTGATTTCTGTAACGATTACTTTTAATAACTGATCATAAGATATACGAGTCTGATGAGGTCCTTTGTAAATACATATACATTACTGCAGAGTAATGTATATGTATTTGTGTGTGTGTGTGAGAGAGAGAGAGAGAGAGAGAGAGAGAGAGAGAGAGAGAGAGAGAGAGAGAGAGAGAGAGAGAGAGAGAGACTTCACACAAAACACCCAAACACACACACACGCGCGCGCGCCCGCAGGGTATGTAGACTATACATCTATTTAGACCACAACAGGTCACGACGGATGAGACAATTCTAACTCCAAGTTTCTGCAGCTCTTGCAGAATATAGAGCACGAGATAATACCAGGTCATAGCCCGTCATCACCTGCGTCTGATAAGACGAACTCACCCCAAACGAAGAGACACTATGCTGGAAAGACCAACACCTGCATGTCGTCAGCATGACTCACTCTCGATTCCAATTAATTTCAATTCCACTCGCGATTCCAAATCGCGGCAACCTGTGCTCCAATCGTCTTCGCAGGCCACATCATTACGTCCCATCAAATTCCAATCACAGAGTCGTCACGTCGCCAAATGATACGGCTTCTTTAATCACTTCCAATCAGAAATCTTATTTCATCGCCCCAGAATCTCATTACTTTAATCGAAAGCTTCGACGTAAATCTATCATTTTCTTTTTTTTCTCTTCTAATTAAGTTGATCTTTTTCGTAGTCATTATTTGATCTATCTTTGTACTACCTTGAAAGTATTTTCTATAAATGTCTGGATGATTATCGTATAGAGATCTGGTACATTTTCAGCACGCAAGACTCCTTTTTTTTTTCAGCACCGTGTACCGCTCCAGAACTCAGGATCTTTCCCCAAATGTTAAGAAACGTCCTCAAGTATCACTTGGCTTTCCATCAACAGCTTTGACATTCCTGATATTTCTCGTACTCACCACCACTCATGCTTGCCCTCCAACATCCTACGCGGCCTCCACCACTCTTGGCCTACCTCCAAAAGTCTTTGTCTTCCTTCCAAATATCAATGTTCCTTCTCCAAGACTCTTTGGCTTAACCTTCTATAATCTTGTCTTACCTCCAAAAAAGCTTCTGTATGCCCTAAGACATAATCAATAATGCCTTCTTCCAGCGCGTTCTGACCTTTCCCCAGCACTCTTGTGGCGTACCTCCAACACTCCTCGTTTTCCTCGACCGCCAGTTCCTCCTCCTCCTCCAGGACTCTCTAGCTTGTCTTCACCAATCCTGACCTACCTCCAAAACCTTCTGTATTCCCTTACGCATCGTCATTAATTCTCCTCATCGAGCGCTCTCTGGCCTACCTCCCAACACCCTTCGGGTTCCTCAAGCATCTGTTGTTCCTCCTCCAACACCTATGGTGCAAATCTCCAGCACTCTCAGGTTATCTTCCTCCTCCAGCGGCACCTTCAGCGTTCCTGCAACACCCTCCAGCACTCTCAGGTTATCGTCCTCCTCCAGCAGCACCTTCAGCGTTCCTGCAACACCCTCCAGCACCCTCAGGTTATCTTCCTCCTCCAGCAGCACCTTCAGCGTTCCTGCAACACCCTCCAGCACCCTCAGGTTATCGTCCTCCTCCAGCGGCACCTTCAGCGTTCCTGCAACACCCTCCAGCACTCTCAGGTTATCGTCCTCCTCCAGCGGCACCTTCAGCGTTCCTGCAACACCCTCCAGCACTCTCAGGTTATCGTCCTCCTCCAGTAGCACCTTCAGCGTTCCTGCAACACCCTCCAGCACCCTCAGGTTATCGTCCTCCTCCAGCGGCACCTTCAGCGTTCCTGCAACACCCTCCAGCACCCTCAGGTTATCGTCCTCCTCCAGCAGCACCTTCAGCGTTCCTGCAACACCCTCCAGTTATCCTCCTCCTCCAGCGGCACCTTCAGCGTTCCTGCAACACCCTCCAGCACTCTCAGGTTATTCTCCTCCTGTAGCGGCACCTTCAGCGTTCCTGCAACACCCTCCAGCACTCTCAGGTTATTCTCCTCCTGTAGCGGCACCTTCAGCGTTCCTGCAACACCCTCCAGCACCCTCAGGTTATCGTCCTCCTCCAGCAGCACCTTCAGCGTTCCTGCAACACCCTCCAGCACCCTCAGGTTATCGTCCTCCTCCAGCAGCACCTTCAGCGTTCCTGCAACACCCTCCAGCACCCTCAGGTTATCGTCCTCCTCCAGCGGCACCTTCAGCGTTCCTGCAACACCCTCCAGCACCCTCAGGTTATCGTCCTCCTCCAGCGGCACCTTCAGCGTTCCTGCAACACCCTCCAGCACCCTCAGGTTATCTTCCTCCTCCAGCGGCACCTTCAGCGTTCCTGCAACACCCTCCAGCACCCTCAGGTTATCGTCCTCCTCCAGCGGCACCTTCAGCGTTCCTGCAACACCCTCCAGCACCCTCAGGTTATCCTCCTCCTCCAGCGGCACCTTCAGCGTTCCTGCAACACCCTCCAGCACCCTCAGGTTATCGTCCTCCTGTAGCGGCACCTTCAGCGTTCCTGCAACACCCTCCAGCACCCTCCAGTTATCCTCCTCCTCCAGCAGCACCTTCAGCGTTCCTGCAACACCCTCCAGCACCCTCAGGTTATCGTCCTCCTCCAGCGGCACCTTCAGCGTTCCTGCAACACCCTCCAGCACCCTCAGGTTATCGTCCTCCTCCAGCGGCACCTTCAGCGTTCCTGCAACACCCTCCAGCACCCTCAGGTTATCGTCCTCCTCCAGCGGCACCTTCAGCGTTCCTGCAACACCCTCCAGCACCCTCAGGTTATCGTCCTCCTCCTGTAGCGGCACCTTCAGCGTTCCTGCAACACCCTCCAGCACCCTCAGGTTATCGTCCTCCTCCTGTAGCGGCACCTTCAGCGTTCCTGCAACACCCTCCAGCACTCTCAGGTTATCGTCCTCCTCCAGCGGCACCTTCAGCGTTCCTGCAACACCCTCCAGTTATCTTCCTCCTCCAGCGGCACCTTCAGCGTTCCTGCAACACCCTCCAGCACCCTCAGGTTATCGTCCTCCTCCAGCAGCACCTTCAGCGTTCCTGCAACACCCTCCAGCACCCTCAGGTTATCGTCCTCCTCCAGCAGCACCTTCAGCGTTCCTGCAACACCCTCCAGCACCCTCAGGTTATCGTCCTCCTCCAGCGGCACCTTCAGCGTTCCTGCAACACCCTCCAGCACCCAGGTTACGTTCCTGACGCCACAATGGACCAGGGCTATCACAGATCCCACCCACGCCAGCCGTCTTATCTGGCCCATTCCCTCACTCCCAGTCGTTTATATCACTGAGCCAGGAGTTCAGGAATGAGAGAGAGAGAGAGAGAGAGAGAGAGAGAGAGAGAGAGAGAGAGAGAGAGAGAGAGAGAGAGAGGCACGGGGAAAAGACTGAGAGAAAAGAAATAAGGTGAAATTCAGCGAGAAGTAAGAGAGAGAGAGAGAGAGAGAGAGAGAGAGAGAGAACCTTTGAAAACTTACAACCAGGTTTTGTCAAAAGGCAGTGCTAGCTCCTCTTAGTGCTCACCAGAAGAATATCCAGAGTAATGTAGAACAAGTCGTGTGAAGTCAGGTATTAAGTGGGTCGTGTGTATGTATGAGGGGAAGATATTGTATGTTTGTGGAGTGAATGCCATCATCCTACATGGGGGCAGAAAAAAAAGAAAGGCAACCTGGTTCAAATCAGTGAAACAGGACAGCTGCTACCGAAGACTGAAGTCACTGAACACTTATTTCGCAGCCGTCATTAACCTCCCACAATACCCAGGCTGGTAGCATGGGCAGTACATCTCCCCTGGTCGATGGCAACCTACCAGTCACAACTTACCCGGGTAGAGAGAGAGGGAGAGAGAGAGAGAGAGAGAGAGAGAGAGAGAGAGAGAGAGAGAGTGTGTGTGTGTGTGTTTCTGTGTGTGTGTGTGTGTTTCCAGTTGTGGGACGGGCAGGACGACAGAAGAAGAAACAGGCATAGTATAAAGGACAGATGCTCAGGAACAGACAGAAACTCCCGAGCTACTGTGGTGAATTTTATCGCTGATGAGAGGTCCCCGGGTTCGTATCCCCATCCCCGACGTGTTGAAGGTCGGAAAATCCCAGTTATTTTGGTTCGAGAGAGAGAAAAAAAACGATACAGGGACATTACCATACCTCATAGGGATAATTGATAGGATTAATGACGCTCCACTAATTTGAAATCCAATTTCGCATGTTCTCTAATGGCAGTGTGGTGTTGCTGGAGACTCTCTCCCTCCTACCATTAGGTTGGTAGGCCTCCAATTACTAATGGGAATAGGTCAAGTATTGGTCATGGTTCTCCCTTACCCCACCAGCAGTAGTAATGGCAGACCTGCTCTTGTGAATGAGAAGTGATGTATCATTTATAATGGAGCTCACCAACTCCATCATTTGTTATAGTACACTTTTTTCCTTGCTAAAATGGTCTCGTACTGGCAATGGTGCCACTCAGTCCTACATTTGTCCTAGATGGCCCTCACTTACAGACTCGTGTAGTGGTGCTGTTCTTAGGTGGTGAAGGCTACACGCCCCTTCACTGGTCATGAGCTACCATCACGTACAAGCGTGTAGTGGTACTGTATTGGCAGAGACGCCCTTCACCCCTTCAGTAGTCATGGGAGACCTTCCCTTTCCTCATGTGTAGTGGTACTGTATTGGCAGTGACGCCCTTCACCCCTTCAGTAGTCAAGGAAGATCTTCCCTTTCCTCATGTGTAGTGGTACTGTATTGGCAGAGACGCCCTTCACCCCTTCAGTAATCAAGGGAGACCTTCCCTTTCCTCATGTGTAGTGGTACTGTATTGGCAGAGACGCCCTTCACCATTTCAGTAGTCAAGGAAGACCTTCCCTTTACTCATGTGTAGTGGTACTGTATTGGCAGTGACGCCCTTCACCCCTTCAGTAGTCAAGGAAGACCTTCCCTTTACTCATGTGTAGTGGTACTGTATTGGCAGTGACGCCCTTCACCCCTTCAGTAGTCAAGGAAGACCTTCCCTTTACTCATGTGTAGTGGTACTGTATTGGCAGTGACGCCCTTCACCCCTTCAGTAGTCAAGGAAGACCTTCCCTTTACTCATGTGTAGTGGTACTGTATTGGCAGTGACGCCCTTCACCCCTTCAGTAGTCAAGGAAGACCTTCCCTTTACTCATGTGTAGTGGTACTGTATTGGCAGTGACGCCCTTCACCCCTTCAGTAGTCAAGGAAGACCTTCCCTTTACTCATGTGTAGTGGTACTGTATTGGCAGTGACGCCCTTCACCCCTTCAGTAGTCAAGGAAGACCTTCCCTTTACTCATGTGTAGTGGTACTGTATTGGCAGTGACGCCCTTCACCCCTTCAGTAGTCAAGGAAGACCTTCCCTTTACTCATGTGTAGTGGTACTGTATTGGCAGTGACGCCCTTCACCCCTTCAGTAGTCAAGGAAGACCTTCCCTTTACTCATGTGTAGTGGTACTGTATTGGCAGTGACGCCCTTCACCCCTTCAGTAGTCAAGGAAGACCTTCCCTTTACTCATGTGTAGTGGTACTGTATTGGCAGTGACGCCCTTCACCCCTTCAGTAGTCAAGGAAGACCTTCCCTTTACTCATGTGTAGTGGTACTGTATTGGCAGTGACGCCCTTCACCCCTTCAGTAGTCAAGGAAGACCTTCCCTTTCCTCATGTGTAGTGGTACTGTATTGGCAGTGACGCCCTTCACCCCTTCAGTAGTCAAGGAAGACCTTCCCTTTACTCATGTGTAGTGGTACTGTATTGGCAGTGACGCCCTTCACCCCTTCAGTAGTCAAGGAAGACCTTCCCTTTACTCATGTGTAGTGGTACTGTATTGGCAGTGACGCCCTTCACCCCTTCAGTAGTCAAGGAAGACCTTCCCTTTACTCATGTGTAGTGGTACTGTATTGGCAGTGACGCCCTTCACCCCTTCAGTAGTCAAGGAAGACCTTCCCTTTACTCATGTGTAGTGGTACTGTATTGGCAGTGACGCCCTTCACCCCTTCAGTAGTCAAGGAAGACCTTCCCTTTACTCATGTGTAGTGGTACTGTATTGGCAGTGACGCCCTTCACCCCTTCAGTAGTCAAGGAAGACCTTCCCTTTACTCATGTGTAGTGGTACTGTATTGGCAGTGACGCCCTTCACCCCTTCAGTAGTCAAGGAAGACCTTCCCTTTACTCATGTGTAGTGGTACTGTATTGGCAGTGACGCCCTTCACCCCTTCAGTAGTCAAGGAAGACCTTCCCTTTACTCATGTGTAGTGGTACTGTATTGGCAGTGACGCCCTTCACCCCTTCAGTAGTCAAGGAAGACCTTCCCTTTACTCATGTGTAGTGGTACTGTATTGGCAGTGACGCCCTTCACCCCTTCAGTAGTCAAGGAAGACCTTCCCTTTACTCATGTGTAGTGGTACTGTATTGGCAGTGACGCCCTTCACCCCTTCAGTAGTCAAGGAAGACCTTCCCTTTACTCATGTGTAGTGGTACTGTATTGGCAGTGACGCCCTTCACCCCTTCAGTAGTCAAGGAAGACCTTCCCTTTACTCATGTGTAGTGGTACTGTATTGGCAGTGACGCCCTTCACCCCTTCAGTAGTCAAGGAAGACCTTCCCTTTACTCATGTGTAGTGGTACTGTATTGGCAGTGACGCCCTTCACCCCTTCAGTAGTCAAGGAAGACCTTCCCTTTACTCATGTGTAGTGGTACTGTATTGGCAGTGACGCCCTTCACCCCTTCAGTAGTCAAGGAAGACCTTCCCTTTACTCATGTGTAGTGGTACTGTATTGGCAGTGACGCCCTTCACCCCTTCAGTAGTCAAGGAAGACCTTCCCTTTACTCATGTGTAGTGGTACTGTATTGGCAGTGACGCCCTTCACCCCTTCAGTAGTCAAGGAAGACCTTCCCTTTACTCATGTGTAGTGGTACTGTATTGGCAGTGACGCCCTTCACCCCTTCAGTAGTCAAGGAAGACCTTCCCTTTACTCATGTGTAGTGGTACTGTATTGGCAGTGACGCCCTTCACCCCTTCAGTAGTCAAGGAAGACCTTCCCTTTACTCATGTGTAGTGGTACTGTATTGGCAGTGACGCCCTTCACCCCTTCAGTAGTCAAGGAAGACCTTCCCTTTACTCATGTGTAGTGGTACTGTATTGGCAGTGACGCCCTTCACCCCTTCAGTAGTCAAGGAAGACCTTCCCTTTACTCATGTGTAGTGGTACTGTATTGGCAGTGACGCCCTTCACCCCTTCAGTAGTCAAGGAAGACCTTCCCTTTACTCATGTGTAGTGGTACTGTATTGGCAGTGACGCCCTTCACCCCTTCAGTAGTCAAGGAAGACCTTCCCTTTACTCATGTGTAGTGGTACTGTATTGGCAGTGACGCCCTTCACCCCTTCAGTAGTCAAGGAAGACCTTCCCTTTACTCATGTGTAGTGGTACTGTATTGGCAGTGACGCCCTTCACCCCTTCAGTAGTCAAGGAAGACCTTCCCTTTACTCATGTGTAGTGGTACTGTATTGGCAGTGACGCCCTTCACCCCTTCAGTAGTCAAGGAAGACCTTCCCTTTACTCATGTGTAGTGGTACTGTATTGGCAGTGACGCCCTTCACCCCTTCAGTAGTCAAGGAAGACCTTCCCTTTACTCATGTGTAGTGGTACTGTATTGGCAGTGACGCCCTTCACCCCTTCAGTAGTCAAGGAAGACCTTCCCTTTACTCATGTGTAGTGGTACTGTATTGGCAGTGACGCCCTTCACCCCTTCAGTAGTCAAGGAAGACCTTCCCTTTACTCATGTGTAGTGGTACTGTATTGGCAGTGACGCCCTTCACCCCTTCAGTAGTCAAGGAAGACCTTCCCTTTACTCATGTGTAGTGGTACTGTATTGGCAGTGACGCCCTTCACCCCTTCAGTAGTCAAGGAAGACCTTCCCTTTACTCATGTGTAGTGGTACTGTATTGGCAGTGACGCCCTTCACCCCTTCAGTAGTCAAGGAAGACCTTCCCTTTACTCATGTGTAGTGGTACTGTATTGGCAGTGACGCCCTTCACCCCTTCAGTAGTCAAGGAAGACCTTCCCTTTACTCATGTGTAGTGGTACTGTATTGGCAGTGACGCCCTTCACCCCTTCAGTAGTCAAGGAAGACCTTCCCTTTCCTCATGTGTAGTGGTACTGTATTGGCAGTGACGCCCTTCACCCCTTCAGTAGTCAAGGAAGACCTTCCCTTTACTCATGTGTAGTGGTACTGTATTGGCAGTGACGCCTGCATACACACACACACACACACACACACACACCCCAGCCTAAAACCAATAGGTAGGCACCCATTTATAGACCATCCCCGAAGGGAGGATGAACACCTGAGTTGGGTGCAGGCCACCCCTGGCTGGACCGTGCTGGTTCTGGTCAGTGGTCAGTACCGCTAACTGTTACACCATGGAACCCCGTGTGTGTGTGTGTGTGTGTGTGTGTGTGCGCGTGTGTCCGTACGCCAGAGGGTCTCGTCGTAACGGGTGAGGAGGGACCGTCAGTCCCAAATGTCGGCAACATAAGACAAGTTACAGGAGACGTTATCGGTACTTAGCCAAGTTCCAGGGTGGAGCTTGGCCTCGATGGCTTATTGGGAAACTTGGACTGATTCTCTCCCACTTTTTGAGGGCGTATGGCTACCGTCTAAAAGGGGATTTGCCTCCGTGTTGACTTGTTAGGGAAATCAGGAATGGGAGGATGAGGAAGGAGGAGAGGAGGAGGATGAGGAGGAGGGAGAAGTTAGAGGTAAAAGAGGATGAGGAGGAGGAGGAGGAAGGAGGAGAGGAGGAGGAAGAAGAAGAGGAGGAGAGAAAGGGAGAAGTTAGAGGAAGAAGAGGAGGAGGAGGAGTAGGGAGGAGAGGAGGAGGACGAAGAAGAGGAGGAGAGAAAGGGAGAATTTAGAGGAAGAAGAGGAGGAGGAGTGGGAAGGAGTAGTAGGAAGAGGAGGAGGAGGAACAGCAGGAGCTGAGGGGAGGGTCTATTCCATCACTTTTGTTGATGCTGTGGACGAGAACAGCAGTGTAATTAATTGCTACAGTCTGACACCTTTCTGAGGTCAATATGTCATCAGGGCCTCGACGCTGCGGTGATAATATATAAGTGTTACTTATATGTAGACACAATTTCTCTCTCTCTCTCTCATATATATATATATATATATATATATATATATATATATATATATATATATATATATATAAACCACGACACTTGTGTTGCGTTCCACAGGAATGATAAAACTCATTAAAACTTAAGCATCACCAGAAGTTTTTATGAAATTACTGGAAAGTTATCAGACGCGTATGTGGCTCAACCACTAAAAAAGGTTTACAATATTTCTGTGCATATTGAAGTCTTAAGTGAGGACTATGTTTACAGTATGAGACTTTGTCTCTGCTACATTTTTTCTTCGAATTTTACCTCAGTGAAATTTAATTCACCTTTACGTCCATGTAGGCAATAACAGACTGGATTCATCTGGCGTACAATCAAAGTCAAAAAGTAGATACCTTTTGATATATATATATATATATATATATATATATATATATATACATAGCTGATATACTTAAAAGAACTTTTACTGGTTATTGGATTCCGAAGTTAACCCAAAACTTCGTAAGATATGAGACAAACTTTGTCAGCAGTAAAGAGATAGCCATGATGGTAGTCTGGAATATTTCTTCGGCCACGGCCATCAAGAAGCACGTATGATGTGGAATATCTTTAGCTTTGCTCTTTCACCAGCCCCACCGACCTGTGCAGTAAGCTGCTGACTTGATGTAGATATAATGAATAGATCGAAAAATAACGTCACGCTCTCTGAATCATGTTTTTTTTTTCTCTTTTAAACATTATAGAAAGTGAATTTCGTGCTCTTTTTTTTCAACACCCATCGCGAAATTTGAGATCTGGAACATGAACTTTGGAAATGCGTGAAGTTCCGAGATGCCTTCTGAAAAACCAACCACACCACGTCACATGAGAACGCTATCTACGTCTGGTGGACCTCTACGTTCGTAGGTCATGAGATGGGTAAGGATGGGCTCTAGCAGATAGCTTCGTTCCCAACCAGCCCATCAGATCTCCTGTCATCTGTGTCTGTCCTTCCCATGTGCGGTGGTTTTATCCATCTCATGACACCTAATGCTACGCTATCTAGCTATGATATGACAGACCAAAATGTATTTCAGAAAGGAAGACAATTTAAGGATGCCTATTCATGACCCCTCCTCTTCAATTTTTCTGAAGGCACCCAAATGGAAATACCTTCCCAGGAGACCATTCAGATTCTCTATTACAGTTGGTAATGTGAAGACGACCACCCTGGGACGTCATGGGCAACGCTGGTCGATTCCCTTAATTGCAAATTACACAATAGAGGGAGTTGTTTGTGGGGTCACGAAGGGCACGACTGCCTGACAGGATTTTATTCCTGTGCAGATGACGTTCTTCCGGAGCTTTTGGCTTTACAGTGGACGGGTTAGAGGATTGCTATCATTAAACTTATCCGGATAACAACGTTGTTTGATGCGGATAATTCCCACATTGTCGACTTAAGTGGAGGGGTTGCATGTTGTGTATATCTTAATTCTTTAAGGAGCTTCTCAAAACAGTGATAAACAAATGGTATTGTGTACATCTATGCACGTAACTACAGAGATACTCTTTTTCTTTTTTTTTTGATTTTCCAAAAGAAGGAACAGAGAAGGGGGCCTGGTGAGGATATTCCCTCATAGGCCCATTCCTCTGTTCTTAACGCTACCTCGTTAACGCGGGAAATGGCGAATAGTATGAAGGAAAGAAAAGATATATATATATATATATATATATATATATATATATATATATATATATATATATATATATATATATATATATTCTTTCTTTTACTTTGGAGGCTTCAGATAACAAAAATCTTTATCAAGGCCAGGCCTTAGGTGAAATGTAGCTAGGATGATGAAATGGAAAAAGAGGAGATAAGGGGAAGTACTTATGAATTTTGGAGGGAGTGTAAAACCTGTCTTTCAATATCTGTCAGTTCATAGTTCATAGTTACTGAGAAAGACACGAGAAGGTAGCGTGTTCCAAAGCTTCAAGGTATAGGGGAAGAAACGGTTATCAAAACGGCCCACCTTCAAGTCACTGACGGCCACACATGCATCATGTACGCAGCAGCTTGCCGAGTATATCAGCTCTAGTTCGTGGTGGTGCCACACAAACAAGTAATAGGAGAGCCATAGAGAATACAATTTAAGTAATCAAGAAAACATCATGAGAGAATGTTAGAGATGTGTTATGGATGACCGGCCATGACCAAAAGGAACAGACGTGAAAATGAGGATGACATACATGAGTTTGAGAAGTTTTGTGATGAGAGAGAGAGAGAGAGAGAGAGAGAGAGAGAGAGAGAGAGAGAGAGAGAGAGAGAGAGAGAGAGAGAGAGACTCTCTCCCACCTATACCGTAAAATAATCACAGGGAGGTGATGATCACACAAATGGAAAAGTTAAAGGAGCAAAGTATGGGAGAAAGAAAGAGATAATGTTAAAAGTCTTTTCATAATGCAAACACACACACACACACACACACACACACACACACACACACACACACAAACACAAACTCACACACACACACACACACACACACACACACACACACACACAATAAGTCGTTTTCACATTACACACAAACACCACAGTAGACTCAGCTCATTCAGACTAAACATATCATTTAAGGCCTTTTTGCGTCTGTTGGAAAAATTGGGTTTCTCTCCAATGTACCAAAAAATGATAATAACTAAGTCTAAATTGGATCTAAGCATCAATCATAATGAAAAAGAAAATGGTAAATCGTTGTGTTCCACAAGTGGCAGTCACTCAAGTGCCCTCCAAGAGTGGTGTTCGATCCTCTCTGTGTTATAATGGAAGGCAACAATAACAGTAAAGTGCCCATGTAATGCCCAGCGTCGGCTGCAGCACTTGTGTAAACAAACTGTAGGACTTCTGATTGATTTACGTTTTCTTTATGTTATTTTCTCATAGACCGATGATGATTCGCTATATATATATATATATATATATATATATATATATATATATATATATATATATATATATATATATATATAAATAATATATATATATATATATATATATATATATATATATATATACATATATATATATATATATATATATATATATATATATATATAAATAAATAATATATATATATATATATATATAAATAATATATATATATATATATATATATATATATATATATATATATATATTTTCATACTATTCGCCATTTCCCGCGTTAGCAAGGTAGCGTTAAGAACAGACGACTGAGCCTTTGAGGGAATATCCTCACTTGGCCCCCTCCTCTGTTCCTTCATTAGGAAAACTAAAAACGAGAGGGAAGGATTTCCAGCCCCCCGCTCCCTTCCCTTTTAGTCGCCTTCTACGACACGCAGGGAATACGTGGGAAGTATTCTTTCTCCCCTATCCCCAGGGATAATATATATATATATATATATATATATATATATATATATATATATATATATATATATATGCGTGTTATAGAAGGAAACGTAAAGGGGTAGTACCGGGGTAATGTAAATCCCTTCCTCCAGCTTTACTTTTGCAAAAGAAGAAGAGGAAAAGGAAGCCAAGTGATAAGTTTTCTCTCCAAGGCTCAGTCATCTGTTCTTGAATGCTATCTCGTTATCTCCTTGCGCTACCTCGCTAACGTGGGATATAGCGACTAAGTATAATGATAATAGAAATACATACAGTGTGTGTATGTGTGTGTGTGTGTGTGTGGGTGGGTGGGTGTGCATGGGTATTAATGAGATGGCCTTAATTATAATTTCACTTGCCCGTGTCGTCTCAATTAACAAAATCAATAAATACTGTGATAAGAGAATACTCCGTAGGTTTATCAACGTCATTAACACTTGTACGACGTATACTCTACGGATAAAGCTACCCACGTTTCACTACAACACTAAAGTGTGTTTAAAACCTAAAGTTCAACAGGGGTTCAATTTAATGATACCGTATGAAAGATATCTTTTTCATACTTGCTTGCCGTTTCCCGCGTTAGCAAGGTAGCGCCAGGAACAGATAAAGCAACTGCCACATCCACCCATATCCAGTGTCTAGCTGTCATGTGTAATGCACCGAAACCACAACTCCCTAACCACAACCAGGTCCCACTAAACCTTTCCATGGTTTAATCCGGACTTCTTCCTATGCCCTGGTTTAGTTCAGTGACAGCATGTTGCCACCTCGTTTGTAGCCACATCGCTCTAATTTTCCCTCTCTCTCTCTCTCTCTCTCTCTCTCTCTCTCTCTCTCTCTCTCTCTCTCTCTCTCTCTCTCTCTCTCTCTCTCCCACGCCTTCCTCACGATAAGTACCACAGCCTTGGGAGACGACGGAGCCAGAGTTAAGGATGAGAGATATGCCATGCAGTCATCCTGCTCCAGGAGGCAGAAAAGACGAATGCGACAGCGCGGGTAAAAGCAACCATTCCAGGCTATCATAAGTCATGGAATATTGACGTACCTCTGGGACGACCCCGGCTGCTGTGGAACACAAGTGGATGTGTACTCTCAATACTGGAGACTGGAACAGATGGTTGTGGCTCGCCAGATGGTACCGGAGGCGTTCCAACATAATGGAAGTCTTCTGCCAAGAAAGACTAAGATATCTTTGAGATGAAAGTCTTCTGCCAAGAAAGACTAAGATATCTTTGAGATAGATATAAGAGGTTTAAATCAATGTGGTATAACTTATCGAGTATCGCGTCATTCCCTACCAGATGTATATCATGAATAAGGGAAAACTGAATTTTATGTATATACCAAACGTCTGCGATTTATGTTCCGCTTTCGCTTAGGTGGGACCTTGATGGCAGAGCCCGACTGTGTAATCCTATCTTGACGTCGGATGATGAAGATGTCTCGTAGCACCGTCGGGGGAGAACGCCTGGAACGCCTTGGCTTCGCTCAAAATACGTAGTTTATCACAGCGGGACGGGATGAGACACCGGTCTGCGTCATGCGGAGAGAACTTGAGATAATCTTGGGATGTCATAAGACATGGGCGTGCATCATTGTAGAGACACCTGGAGATAACCTTGTCTCCTATCTCTGTCGTCGGTCTCATGAACCTGTGGGAGATGTACAGAAGCTAACGCTCACACACCATGTATCGTCCTGGTGTTAGCTGACAGTGTTCCACGTCCTTGTGTTAGCTGACAGTGTTCCACGTCCTTGTGTTAGCTGTCAGTGTTCCACGTCCTTGTGTTAGCTGACAGTGTTCCACGTCCTTGTGTTAGCTTCTAGTGTTCCACGTCCTTGTGTTAGCTTCTAGTGTTCCACGTCCTTGTGTTAGATGCCAGTGTTCCACGTCCTTGTGTTAGCTGTCAGTGTTCCACGTCCTTGTGTTAGCTGACAGTGTTCCACGTCCTTGTGTTAGCTGCCAGTGTTCCACGTCCTTGTGTTAGATGCCAGTGTTCCACGTCCTTGTGTTAGCTGACAGTGTTCCACGTCCTTGTGTTAGCTGCCAGTGTTCCACGTCCTTGTGTTAGCTGTCAGTGTTCCACGTCCTTGTGTTAGATGCCAGTGTTCCACGTCCTTGTGTTAGCTGCCAGTGTTCCACGTCCTTGTGTTAGCTGCCAGTGTTCCACGTCCTTGTGTTAGATGCCAGTGTTCCACGTCCTTGTGTTAGCTGCCAGTGTTCCACGTCCTTGTGTTAGCTGTCAGTGTTCCACGTCCTTGTGTTAGCTGACAGTGTTCCACGTCCTTGTGTTAGCTTCTAGTGTTCCACGTCCTTGTGTTAGATGTCAGTGTTCCACGTCCTTGTGTTAGATGCCAGTGTTCCACGTCCTTGTGTTAGCTGACAGTGTTCCACGACCTTGTGTTAGATGTCAGTGTTCCACGTCCTTGTGTTAGCTGACAGTGTTCCACGTCCTTGTGTTAGCTGACAGTGTTCCACGTCCTTGTGTTAGCTGCCAGTGTTCCACGTCCTTGTGTTAGATGCCAGTGTTCCACGTCCTTGTGTTAGCTGCCAGTGTTCCACGTCCTTGTGTTAGCTGTCAGTGTTCCACGTCCTTGTGTTAGCTGACAGTGTTCCACGTCCTTGTGTTAGCTTCTAGTGTTCCACGTCCTTGTGTTAGATGTCAGTGTTCCACGTCCTTGTGTTAGATGCCAGTGTTCCACGTCCTTGTGTTAGCTGACAGTGTTCCACGTCCTTGTGTTAGATGTCAGTGTTCCACGTCCTTGTGTTAGCTGACAGTGTTCCACGTCCTTGATTTAGCTGCCTGCGTTCCATGTCCTCGTCTTAGCTGCCAGTGTCCTACGTTAGAACTGGGGGGCAACATAAGGCTCAGTGTTGCCAGATGGGATCTTTTCACCCCTGGATATTTTCTCGACAGTGGGAAAACATCCCTGAAAAGTGGCCCCTCAGAATAGCTTTTGTTCCTCTGGCTTCAGCATAAACCAAAAGGAGCAGCTCTTCTCCACTGCCTCCTGTGATCCCTCGAGATGAAAGAGTGATGAGTTTTGTTGTTACCTCTTTTTTTTTTTGTGTGTATGTTTGTTTTTGGTCTCCTTGCAAGTCTATACCTAGATCAGTCTTCTGTTGATAGACCATGACTGTATGTTCAGTACAGCTGCTCTGTTGGTAGACTATGTTCATGTGTCCATACAGCTGCTCTGTTGGTAGACCATGATCATGTGTCCTGTGCAGCTGCTCTGTTATGTCCATGCATTTGTACCAGAGCATAAGACTTCTTCCAGAATCATGACACATTTTCTGTCTGCACCTTCATCTTTTTCTTTTGTTCTTGTTTTCCTTGCCTTGGTTTTTCCACCCTTTCTTCTTCATTTTTCAAGTATTTGTTTTAGCAAGATCATCTCCTTTTCATATATATTCTTTCCTTTATGCTATCTTTATTCTCTTCTTCTTTTTCTTATTTTTTTCTTCTTATTTTTCCATCATCATCATCATCATCTAGTGCATTACTTCATCATAATCTTCATCATTCTCTTCTCCTTCCTCTATTTACCAGCTCTGAAATATTTCTCTTTATGAACCTTCTTGTTACCATCTTCTTTTCTATCTCCTCTTTACTATATCCTGTCTTTCACTTTACATGTCAAGGTCCTTTATTTCATCTTATTTTTTCACGATTTATTTACTTCGTTTTTCATGCTACAAAGCTCTTCTAAAACTGGTTCTCGACCTAGATTCACATTAAAACTGTTTATCGACCAAGGTTCACTGTAAAACCGGTTGTCGACCAAGGTTCACCTAAGCCCCTTGACTATTACTCCCACTCTTGACCGTACAATAGAGAGAGCTGACCTTGGGTGGTGAGTGAAAATCGCAGGGAGGTATGGTAAGCCAGATGCTGTGTGTTGGAGCTGTTCTGATGGTGTCGGTGAACTCTCTCTCTCTCTCTCTCTCTCTCTCTCTCTCTCTCTCTCTCTCTCTCTCTCTCTTCTCGATACCTAATATCTATTGCATGATATATACGTGAACATAAAATGCTGACAGATATAGTATCTAAATAGATTCTAAACCTACCGCCAACTTTTTTCCTTCATCAGTAAACAAAAAACTTTCTCTCTCTCTGCTTGACTTTGCCCCAGCTAATGTGGCCAGTTAAAGGCCATCAAAATATTTCTGCTTGTCTCGTATTTTGGCGAAACTGCTTTAAACATTGGCTGCTAGCTGAAGTAAACGTAAAGGATGAAGCTATAAGGGAGAAAAAATGACAATGAGTTTCCGACAAATGACAGGAGGATCTGCCACGGCAGGAGCCGATTCCTGGGGTTTAAATGTGGAGTTCAACACCATGGAAGCGGTGTTACCTGCCACGGGCTTGCTCGGGGTCGCACATTAAACGTGGTGTTTATCGTCTTCGATCTCAGTTGCGAGAGTGCGTTTCGTTGTGTGTGTGTGTGTGTGTGTGTGTGTGTGTGTGTGTGTGTGTGTGTGTGTCTTGCAGGTACGCTCTGGTCTCCAGATGGAGTTGGGCCGGGTGTTTCGAACTCGTCCACCACGTCTTCAGGGCAAATTCTGTTATCGAAAGCATAACACTGAGGACTCGATATGAAGATCTCTTTTCTTGCTCTGTCACTCTGGACTCCAATTGTGAATCTCCTCCTTTCGAGTACATGTAGTTCTTGAGTCCTAGAAGAGACCATATCCCGAGTGCTCGTCGTCTTAGGTTCAATTTGTGCATCTATTTGCATGGTGAATGTTGTCCTTAATCCCAACCATGTTGTGTGTTACACGGTGCTCGTCATCCTCGACCCTTATCACTGGCTTTCTCTTTCCACGTGTGTGTGTGTGTGTGTGTGTGTGTGTGTGTGTGTGTGTGTGTCGGGAGCGGTCCTCCCCGCCTGCAGCTGCTGGTGTTGTGGCGTGTGTCTGGCGGTCAGGGCCGCGTCTCTCCGGATGTGTGATAGGCCGCTTTTGTGGCGACTGTTTCCGCTGGGGACCACTGGCCCAGAGGGGAGCGTGAGAGATAGTCCCCTCTGCTCTGATCCCAGAGTTTCAATTCACTATGGTGTCTTCAGGGATTCTTGTGGCATTAACTTCCTTCCTTACCAGGAAACGTATGTGGCTTTTAATGGGAATTTACTCTTGTAATTATCACATCATCATGTTTAAGGTCTGTAGATGTATCGCCTCGCCTTGTAGAGTCCTGTGGTATATGCCAACCTCAGTTTTCCTGTCTTTCCAATCTATTCACAACTTTCTCCATTTGGATTTTATTGCTTTCTGAAATTCTCCATGCTTAGAAATACGAATATAAGATATCATCTCCTACGTGATACAGTAGCTTTATTATTGTTTTTATTATGATTTAGATAGGGAAGAAATCCCGGTATACAATATGATGTGTGAGATCAGCTGTTATCATCACCATCAACTGTGCTATCATTATTCAATCATCATCACCATCAACTGTGCTATCATTATTCAATCATCATCACCATCAACTGTGCCATCATTATTCATTCCTACCATCATTATGCATCCACGCCACCACAACCCTCTTGGTCTTACCTGGTGATGTGTTGTTTGCCTGGTGTTGACGTGTCTCGGATATTACCCGGACGCAGTGTTCTTATGAATGATCCAACATGACAAGGAACTTACTTGCGTCGACCTTTCAACCAAACGAGTCCTGTGTCCTGAGATTATTTGCCTGGCTCATGTGCCCATGTTAATGAACACAACCATCCTGTACTTTGTACATCAGTGGACGCCTTCAGGTCTATTGTCTCCTGTCCACTTAACATTTTGATGGGGTTCGTTAACCCGACCTTCACTAATGTGAGGGGGGAATCCGTGATCGCTTTGACCACCGTCACGTCACACATGCCCTCACACATCTCCTCCAGAATGTGAAGGATCTATCACGAACTATGGCAGGAGCAGCAATCTAACCTCGACCATAGTATGATGATAACACGTCTCTACCCAGAGGAACTTAACCCTTTGTTCATAGTATTCTAATCGTCCTGTTCCTTCGTAATGCGGACTTGTGACTTAAACCAGCGTGAATGACGCGCGACACGCGAAATTCAACCTAACGTGTCAGAAAACAGTCGCCCGTCTTCGTCAGACAGCCACCGCCAGTCCAGCACTACCAGTGAGGTTGGTCCTACTGAAAGGCTCATCATGTTGCCAGGAGACGTATATTGCCTGGCCTCCTGGCAGACTATGTTTATCACAGAAGTCAGCTGGATGGAACTGTGCACGGTATATATATATATATATATGTATATATATATATATATATATATATATATATATATATATATATATATATATATATATATACACAGTGTGTATCTGTCTGTCTGTCTATGTCTGTCTGTCTCAGTGTGTAGTTGTTCTTACTCATTATTTATGAGGAAAACATTTGTAGCTTTTTTGGGTCTGTTCTATGACCTAAGTATCTCTTTTTATGACGAGGCTGTCTATCAGTCCAGTGATTTCGTGGTTAACTATTATCACATGATGGTGAGGAGCTCCTGTGAGGGGTAATTGGGTAGAACCTCATCAGAAGATAAATCATGCTTACTGGAACACTAGGTGTCTGTGGTGGCGCACTTAGGGATGTCCCCAGGACTGAGAGGTAGGAAGAGAAAGACCTGGCGTCTGGCTAGTAGTGTACGAGAGCGTCTGCAAGATACTGGAAGAAAAACTGGAACAAAAAGGAACATTGATTTTATGTAGATGGCTAATGAACGAAGTAGATTATTATACTAAATGCACTGTCATATTTGAGGCGTTGAAGAACATGTGTGTGTGTGTCTGGCCTGAACATGCAGGAGGGTGAAAGGAGGGCAAGGAATAGAGTGAATTGGATCGATGTGGTATACCGGGGTTGACGTGCTGTCAGTGGATTGAATCGGGGCATGTGAAGCGTCTGGGGTAAACCATGGAAAGCTGTGTAGGTATGTATATTTGCGTGTGTGGACGTATGTATATACATGTGTATGGGGGTGGGTTGGGCTATTTCAATCGTCTGTTTCCTTGCGCTACCTCGCACACGCGGGAGACAGCGACAAAGCAAAAAAAAAAAAAGATATATATATATATATATATATATATATATATATATATATATATATATATATATATATATATATATTATTATTTTATTATACTTTGTCGCTGTCTCCCGCTTATCTATCTTCATATCCACCTGTCTAACTCATATACCTAAGTTTGCGTGATGGCTTCCTGATCCAATTTGTTGAGAAATCTATGTACTCATGACGAGTTATAATGTCTAAGTTGGAGAAAAGTTTGACTCGAATAATCACTGACAAATCACTTTCGAGACGCATTCAACACTTCCTGTTTATATTGATCAACATAAGTCTCGGAAGAGATAAACCAGACTTTAGACTTGCCATTGATGATTGTATTGCTCATGCCAGGCAAATCTGGGAGGATATGATCAATAAAATCGACATGAACGAAGCTTGGAAAGTTTTAGTAAACGTTTCGGAGCGATGGAGGGACTACGTGATGTGTAGCAGACGACCTTTACAAGAAAGGAGGCCACGAGTGGAACAAGGAAACGAAGAAATACCTGTTGTCTACGAATATACCACATAGGAAATTCGAAGAGAACGTAAATCGACATAAGAGTAAATCATGTAAATTTCCGCGTGGAAAACTAAGTGACTTACACGTCAAAACAAACCTCAGTATGAAGCGTAAGGATAAGACTCCCAATAGAATTTTATTGTTATATTACAAGCAAGAGAGTCATTCAGTCCTTTGGTTACGGAAAATGACGAGATTTTTCAAGACAATGAAGAAGTCGTGGCGAAAACCCAAATTGGTTGTTTTTCTTTCTTTTTTCATCTACATTAACGAACAACCGTAGACTGAAATTGTATCACAAATCCAATTTCATTACTAAGAGAGAAAATCGTTCTTCAACGTTACAGATGCGTTCTCAGCACTACATGGAATATAAGCTGATGAAACACTAACAGGCAAAAATGATTTGGTTAAGAGACCATGATTTTTTTTTTTTTTAAATTCGCCGTTTAATACGAGAGAAACTTTAGGATTAAGGGAAATTGTCCAATGTAACACTGACATTCAAAAAAAGGGGAATGATACACGGCACGGAAATTACCGTCCAACTAGTTTAAGAATGTAGGTGAGAATCGTATTGAAATCCACAATCTGAGGACCACAATTTTGATAATCAACACATAACATGATTATCGACGAAATCGCACACGTCTGATAAATCCTGCTTGTTTTCTTTCACGATATAACCAACATGGATGATGAAAGTAAAGGGACTGATATCGCTTATCTAGATTTTCCAAAGCCAGTGCATACAGTTCCACATCAAAGGCTATGAACGAAAAATAAATCACATGGAACAAGTGGGGTTGTAAGTGGGTAGTTAGGGAAATCGTTGACTGGCCGTAAACAAGGAGAGGTAATCAATGATTAAGCCTCAGGATGGTTAGACGTAACTAGTGGTGTGCAACAAGGATCAGTCTAGAAACAAGATCTTTGTCCCATATATATTAGTAATACTGATAATCGTCTGCTTTCTATTTCCATGAAATTTCAGCAGCGCTCAGGAAGCCAGCCATGTCCAAATTTCATGAAGAGCAGTGATGTATTTGTGTCTGTGCGTGGTGGGTGCAGTGCAACTGAGGTTTAAGATAAGTTCGGTGTCTTCATTGAGGTAGCTACACCATGGATACGAAAGGTCCTGTAATGTGTTGAATCTACGTTTGTAGTAATGGAAGGCAAGATGATGTTTAGAGCATGCACGGGAGTGTGACCCGTGTTTTTCTAAGGAGTGTGGTTTTGGATGGGTGTATGTTTAATAGGATGGCGTTTAAGACTAGGTTGAAAAGGCGGCTGTTTAATGCATAATGGGTCAATGTAGTATGTATATCAAGTGTTACGTTTGCTTTGGGTGGAGGTGTCTGTTGAACTGAGGTTACTGCTGTGTGGAGCAAGGGTAGGCTTCTTGTTTCCACTTGGAGGTTTGTGGTTACTGAAGGTGTGGTATGGATGGGAGGAGTCTGGTGCTAATGTGTATAAGGAAGATCTTTGTTTCAGTGTGTAAGTGTTGGGTACCTGTTGCTGCTGGGCAGCCAGTGTGATTGTTCAGAGTGCTATATATTGTGTGATTTGCAGCTTTTATGTATATGTGTACTCGGGGCGATCATAGCCTGGCGGTAGCACTCCCGCCTGCCACGCAGGGGTCCCGGGTTCAATCCTAGCTGTTGGAAGTTTGTATGATATATATATATATATATATATATATATATATATATATATATATATATATATATATATATATATATATATATTCCAAAGCCGATTTTCAGAAGTCAGTCAACAGGTGCAATCAGATTATTTTTCAAGTCTTTCATTGAGATATTTCATGAAAGGTATCTTCCATTCTCTCTCTCTCTCTCTCTCTCTCTCTCTCTCTCTCTCTCTCTCTCTCTCTCTCTCTCTCTGAAAATGTACTCAAATCTACAGTTGTGAAGACAGCTATATCCAAATGCTAATCCTCCTTGTTTTGGCTACCTTGTGACTTCACACAGACGTTGCCATTATCATCAACTTTTTTTTGTGTTCGACAGGTAGTGGGAAGTGTGTCTGGTGTTGTTATCAACACTAGGCAGACCCTTCGTGACGACAGTTGCCACACACCTCAACCACACAAACCCACAAGCGTTCAATAACTCACTCTCTCTCTCTCTCTCTCTCTCTCTCTCTCTCTCTCTCTCTCTCTCTCTCTCTCTCTCTCTCTCTCTAAGTCTGCGACAAGCACCCATCTGAACACCCATCTGCTTTCCACTTTCCACTTGAGTTTATCCTTGTGTTCTATATAGTAAGTCAAGGTTCTTGAAAAAAGTCTCATCTGTACGTAAAGAGCTGTGGGATTTAGAAACGTAAAGCGAGCGCGTCAGTCATGCAAAGATAGAGGTGTATATTTCAATCCACCTCACGTGTCACCTCTGGGTCCTAAAAACTTTGGAATGAATTGTACACGAATGATATATCAAGAAAATAATCTAAAAAGCTTGACGATTTTCTAATAATGATAATTTGTCATGTCAATCCCACGAGGTCACATGAAGGTATGTTAAATTTTTTTTTTTTTTTTTTTTTTTTTTTTTATACTTTGTCGCTGTCTCCCGCGTTTGCGAGGTAGCGCAAGGAAACAGACGAAAGAAATGGCCCAACCCCCCCCCCCCCCATACACATGTACATACACACGTCCACACACGCAAATATACATACCTACACAGCTTTCCATGGTTTACCCCAGACGCTTCACATGCCTTGATTCACTCCACTGACAGCACGTCAACCCCTGTATACCACATCGCTCCAATTCACTCTATTCCTTGCCCTCCTTACACCCTCCTGCATGTTCAGGCCCCGATCACACAAAATCTTTTTCACTCCATCTTTCCACCTCCAATTTGGTCTCCCTCTTCTCCTCGTTCCCTCCACCTCCGACACATATATCCTCTTGGTCAATCTTTCCTCACTCATTCTCTCCATGTGACCAAACCATTTCAAAACACCCTCTTCTGCTCTCTCAACCACGCTCTTTTTATTTCCACACATCTCTCTTACCCTTACGTTACTTACTCGATCAAACCACCTCACACCACACATTGTCCTCAAACATCTCATTTCCAGCACATCCATCCTCCTGCGCACAACTCTATCCATAGCCCACGCCTCGCAACCATACAACATTGTTGGAACCACTATTCCTTCAAACATACCCATTTTTGCTTTCCGAGATACTGTTCTCGACTTCCACACATTTTTCAAGGCTCCCAAAATTTTCGCCCCCTCCCCCACCCTATGATCCACTTCCGCTTCCATGGTTCCATCCGCTGACAGATCCACTCCCAGATATCTAAAACACTTCACTTCCTCCAGTTTTTCTCCATTCAAACTCACCTCCCAATTGACTTGACCCTCAACCCTACTGTACCTAATAACCTTGCTCTTATTCACATTTACTCTTAACTTTCTTCTTCCACACACTTTACCAAACTCAGTCACCAGCTTCTGCAGTTTCTCACATGAATCAGCCACCAGCGCTGTATCATCAGCGAACAACAACTGACTCACTTCCCAAGCTCTCTCATCCCCAACAGACTTCATACTTGCCCCTCTTTCCAAGACTCTTGCATTTACCTCCCTAACAACCCCATCCATAAACAAATTAAACAACCATGGAGACATCACACACCCCTGCCGCAAACCTACATTCACTGAGAACCAATCACTTTCCTCTCTTCCTACACGTACACATGCCTTACATCCTCGATAAAAACTTTTCACTGCTTCTAACAACTTGCCTCCCACACCATATATTCTTAATACCTTCCACAGAGCATCTCTATCAACTCTATCATATGCCTTCTCCAGATCCATAAATGCTACATACAAATCCATTTGCTTTTCTAAGTATTTCTCACATACATTCTTCAAAGCAAACACCTGATCCACACATCCTCTACCACTTCTGAAACCGCACTGCTCTTCCCCAATCTGATGCTCTGTACATGCCTTCACCCTCTCAATCAATACCCTCCCATATAATTTACCAGGAATACTCAACAAACTTATACCTCTGTAATTTGAGCACTCACTCTTATCCCCTTTGCCTTTGTACAATGGCACTATGCACGCATTCCGCCAATCCTCAGGCACCTCACCATGAGTCATACATACATTAAATAACCTTACCAACCAGTCAACAATACAGTCACCCCCTTTTTTAATAAATTCCACTGCAATACCATCCAAACCTGCTGCCTTGCCGGCTTTCATCTTCCGCAAAGCTTTTACTACCTCTTCTCTGTTTACCAAATCATTTTCCCTAACCCTCTCACTTTGCACACCACCTCGACCAAAACACCCTATATCTGCCACTCTGTCATCAGACACATTCAACAAACCTTCAAAATACTCATTCCATCTCCTTCTCACATCACCACTACTTGTTATCACCTCCCCATTTACGCCCTTCACTGAAGTTCCCATTTGCTCCCTTGTCTTACGCACCCTATTTACCTCCTTCCAGAACATCTTTTTATTCTCCCTAAAATTTACTGATAGTCTCTCACCCCAACTCTCATTTGCCCTTTTTTTCACCTCTTGCACCTTTCTCTTGACCTCCTGTCTCTTTCTTTTATACTTCTCCCACTCAATTGCATTTTTTCCCTGCAAAAATCGTCCAAATGCCTCTCTCTTCTCTTTCACTAATACTCTTACTTCTTCATCCCACCACTCACTACCCTTTCTAAACAGCCCACCTCCCACTCTTCTCATGCCACAAGCATCTTTTGCGCAATCCATCACTGATTCCCTAAATACATCCCATTCCTCCCCCACTCCCCTTACTTCCATTGTTCTCACCTTTTTCCATTCTGTATGTTAAATATATATATATATATATATATATATATATATATATATATATATATATATATATATATATATATATATGCGTGTGTGTGTGTGTGTCCTTTATTTATGGAACAGGAAGGGAATTCTATACTCGTAAGGCCCCATCCCTTGTGCATGAATGGTGCAATTATCCACTTCTGTTTGCTTATTTGTGCTGTACAGGGAAGGTGTTTTACACTCGTAGGGGTGACTCATTTCTTGAACATTGTTTACATCATCTTAAACTCACGTAGGCTCTACATTAACCACGTCCTCAATTATGCTGTTTCATTCGCCAATCAATTATATTATAAAGATACTTCTGTACATCATTCTTAACAAGTTCCTAATTTGATTTCATGTGTGTGTGTGTGTGTGTGTGTGTGTGTGTGTGTGTGTGTACTTCTCTGCGGTGCACACCTCCACTTCCCATGTTCTCTTACAATGTTCCACGTCACTCAGACGATAGACAATCTCCCCGTGCTCACTTACTCTCATTTTTCTTCATTATTCCCTACTTAGCGTTTTAATTAACGACCACTTTTTTTTTTTACGTATTACATATAATCACGAGCAATAACTATGATTAACAGTGATTTCGTCTCTATCATACAAGATTAACAACAATTATTTCCTTAAGTATAGCCTTTTTCGTGGCCTCTCTCTCTTGATTCTCAATAATATATGCAGCGTGTTCTTGGCATGTGTTCCTTCATAACCCGAAGGAAAAATACGGAGCAGACTTAATTGAATCACAGGAAATGATAATCCTCCAACCACATTTCCCGTAACAATTTGCCTCCACGTAAGACAACAAGAAAATTTAGAAAATGGGTCGAAACATAAGTTAGCTTTATTCAATATTCTTTTTTTATAATTAAGTTATACCTCAAAAAATCAAACTCACGCCGAAACTTAAATCAGGTTTATTCCATATTTTGTATATGACTTGAGTTATACCTCAAAAAATTGAAGGAGGGAAAATTGCAGAGGTATGAATGAGAAATAAGTCTTATTATCAAGACTAATATATAATAAAAGAAAGATGACTATGACAACGTTTGGTTACTTATAATGCGTTGGTCTTAAATGTATTAATGCTTACGTTCTCTTTATTCTTTCTGTATAGTGTTCATTGTTGCTCTGTATTTTCGCGAGAAGTCATTCATAAACATTTCATATGTTTATTGGGCCTCAAATTGGAGGAAAATGAACCCAAATCTTATTTTCGGTAACAAAACGCAAAGAGAGTTAGATTCAATTCCTTGATAATAGCGATGTAACATTTCACCATCAGCGAATACACCTTAAGCACGACGATACGATCCTTGAGCACGATGGTACGACCCTTGAACACGACGATACGACCCTAGAGCACCACAGTGTGGCCCTTGACAACCACTAAATAGCCGACCTCCCAAATCAGTCAAACTCAAACCCATCAGACATACACACATGAAAAACCACACTCCCTAGACAAAGACAAGTCACACGCACACACTGGACGTCACCCACCGCGACAACACGACAAAAAACGTTTCATCATATCGCACGACGTATTAGAAACGCGTTGCAACTACCATGACAAAAGACTACGTACACTCAATTACCCTGAACGCTGCACATAGACACACACACACACACACACACACACACACACACACACACACACAGAAGCACATTATGAGACATGATCCCGATCGGTGAACGTGGCCAGCTTCCTGAGAGCTGCAGGATAAAGAAAGAAGGAACTCCTGGGGCTGAAAATAACTCTCTCTCTCTCTCTCTCTCTCTCTCTCTCTCTCTCTCTCTCTCTCTCTCTCTCTATGTCTGTGTGTGTATATATATATATATTTATTATATTATTTTTATTATACTTTGTCGCTGTCTCCCGCGTTTGCGAGGTAGCGCAAGGAAACAGACGAAAGAAATGGCCCAACCCCCCCCCCCCCCCCATACACATGTATATACATACGTCCACACACGCAAATATACATACCTACACAGCTTTCCATGGTTTACCCCAGACGCTTCACATGCCTTGATTCAATCCACTGACAGCACGTCAACCCCTGTATACCACATCGCTCCAATTCACTCTATTCCTTGCCCTCCTTTCACCCTCCTGCATGTTCAGGCCCCGATCACACAAAATCCTTTTCACTCCATCTTTCCACCTCCAATTTGGTCTCCCTCTTCTCCTCGTTCCCTCCACCTCCGACACATATATCCTCTTGGTCAATCTTTCCTCACTCATTCTCTCCATGTGCCCAAACCATTTCAAAACACCCTCTTCTGCTCTCTCAATCACGCTCTTTTTATTTCCACACATCTCTCTTACCCTTACGTTACTTACTCGATCAAACCACCTCACACCACACATTGTCCTCAAACATCTCATTTCCAGCACATCCATCCTCCTGCGCACAACTCTATCCATAGCCCACGCCTCGCAACCATACAACATTGTTGGAACCACTATTCCTTCAAACATACCCATTTTTGCTTTCCGAGATAATGTTCTCGACTTCCACACATTTTTCAAGGCTCCCAAAATTTTCGCCCCCTCCCCCACCCTATGATCCACTTCCGCTTCCATGGTTCCATCCGCTGACAGATCCACTCCCAGATATCTAAAACACTTCACTTCCTCCAGTTTTTCTCCATTCAAACTCACCTCCCAATTGACTTGACCCTCAACCCTACTGTACCTAATAACCTTGCTCTTATTCACATTTACTCTTAACTTTCTTCTTCCACACACTTTACCAAACTCCGTCACCAGCTTCTGCAGTTTCTCACATGAATCCGCCACCAGCGCTGTATCATCAGCGAACAACAACTGACTCACTTCCCAAGCTCTCTCATCCCCAACAGACTTCATACTTGCCCCTCTTTCCAAGACTCTTGCATTTACCTCCCTAACAACCCCATCCATAAACAAATTAAACAACCATGGAGACATCACACACCCCTGCCGCAAACCTACATTCACTGAGAACCAATCACTTTCCTCTCTTCCTACACGTACACATGCCTTACATCCTCGATAAAAACTTTTCACTGCTTCTAACAACTTGCCTCCCACACCATATATTCTTAATACCTTCCACAGAGCATCTCTATCAACTCTATCATATGCCTTCTCCAGATCCATAAATGCTACATACAAATCCATTTGCTTTTCTAAGTATTTCTCACATACATTCTTCAAAGCAAACACCTGATCCACACATCCTCTACCACTTCTGAAACCACACTGCTCTTCCCCAATCTGATGCTCTGTACCTGCCTTCACCCTCTCAATCAATACCCTCCCATATAATTTACCAGGAATACTCAACAAACTTATACCTCTGTAATTTGAGCACTCACTCTTATCCCCTTTGCCTTTGTACAATGGCACTATGCACGCATTCCGCCAATCCTCAGGCACCTCACCATGAGTCATACATACATTAAATAACCTTACCAACCAGTCAACAATACAGTCACCCCCTTTTTTAATAAATTCCACTGCAATACCATCCAAACCTGCTGCCTTGCCGGCTTTCATCTTCCGCAAAGCTTTTACTACCTCTTCTCTGTTTACCAAATCATTTTCCCTAACCCTCTCACTTTGCACACCACCTCGACCCAAACACCCTATATCTGCCACTCTGTCATCAGACACATTCAACAAACCTTCAAAATACTCATTCCATCTCCTTCTCACATCACCACTACTTGTTATCACCTCCCCATTTACGCTCTTCACTGAAGTTCCCATTTGCTCCCTTGTCTTACGCACCTTATTTACCTCCTTCCAGAACATCTTTTTATTCTCCCTAAAATTTACTGATAGTCTCTCACCCCAACTCTCATTTGCCCTTTTTTTCACCTCTTGCACCTTTCTCTTGACCTCCTGTCTCTTTCTTTTATACTTCTCCCACTCAATTGCATTTTTTCCCTGCAAAAATCGTCCAAATGCCTCTCTCTTCTCTTTCACTAATACTCTTACTTCTTCATCCCACCACTCACTTCCCTTTCTAAACAGCCCACCTCCCACTCTTCTCATGCCACAAGCATCTTTTGCGCAATCCATCACTGATTCCCTAAATACATCCCATTCCTCCCCCACTCCCCTTACTTCCATTGTTCTCACCTTTTTCCATTCTGTACACAGTCTCTCCTGATACTTCCTCACACAGGTCTCCTTCCCAAGCTCACTTACTCTCACCACCTTCTTCACCCCAACATTCACTCTTCTTTTCTGAAAACCCATACTAATCTTCACCTTAGCCTCCACAAGATAATGATCAGACATCCCTCCAGTTGCACCTCTCAGCACATTGACATCCAAAAGTCTCTCTTTCGCACGCCTGTCAATTAACACGTAATCCAATAACGCTCTCTGGCCATCTCTCCTACTTACATAAGTATACTTATGTATATCTCGCTTTTTAAACCAGGTATTCCCAATCATCAGTCCTTTTTCAGCACATAAATCTACAAGCTCCTCACCATTTCCATTTACAACACTGAACACCCCATGCACACCAATTATTCCCTCAACTGCCACATTACTCACCTTTGCATTCAAATCACCCATCACTATAACCCGGTCTCGTGTATCAAAACCGCTAACACACTCATTTAGCTGCTCCCAAAACACTTGCCTCTCATGATCTTTCTTCTCATGCCCAGGTGCATATGCACCAATAATCACCCACCTCTCTCCATCAACTTTCAATTTTACCCATATTAATCGAGAATTTACTTTCTTACATTCTATCACATACTCCCACAACTCCTGTTTCAGGAGTATTGCTACTCCTTCCCTTGCTCTTGTCCTCTCACTAACCCCTGACTTCACTCCCCAGACATTTCCAAACCACTCTTCCTCTTTACCCTTGAGCTTCGTTTCACTCAGAGCCAAAACATCCAGGTTCCTTTCCTCAAACATACTACCTATCTCTCCTTTTTTCACATCTTGGTTACATCCACACACATTTAGGCACCCCACTCTGAGCCTTCGAGGAGGATGAGCACTCCCCGCGTGACTCCTTCTTCTGTTTCCCATTTTAGAAAGTTAATACAAGGAGGGGAGGATTTCCGGCCCCCCGCTCCCGTCCCCTCTAGTCGCTTTCTACGACACGCGAGGAATACGTGGGAAGTATTCTTTCACCCCTATCCCCAGGGATAATATACATATATATATACACACACACACACACACACATACACACACATACGCACATACACACACACACACATACATATATATATACATATGAAAAAAGTAAGAAACAATTTAGAAAACAAACTTTTAGCTTGAAATGAATGAAAAAATGAACGTCACATAATGGTTCAACCTCTGGCTATGGAAAAGGAAATGTACAATTTATTCACACAAACGTCAATAGCAGTTCTCATCAATTTCACCACTGAATCAATAAGCTTCAATGTCTAAGCTACATTTTTCTCCAACTTCACTATTTTCTTGTCAAAACACCATGCATGAAAACTATCACTCCAGTAACACAACTATAAACATTTTCTTCCCCTTTAAAAAGTTCTGGGGAAGTCTGTCTCGATACACTGCGGCGAGGCGACGCGACGCTGACACAATCACTGTCACAATATCACTTTTGCCTCCTTCCAAGCGTTGTTTCAGGGAATAATTCCGGGTTGCTGAATTGCCGCATAGGCTGGCACGATAGCCCGGGCCACATCGAAGACGTTATGAGCCCGGCCGTTGTCCACAGATTTGAACGCAGCGTCGATTCATATTCGGCAGCCTCGAGGATTTGCCCAGCAGGCTGGCTGGCTGGTGGGGAGGACTGGCGGTTCTTCTTCCTAGCGTGACTCACTCATTACAGCAGCTCAGGACTTGGTATATTCCACGGCCACAGCAAGTATATATATATATATATATATATATATATATATATAGTAGGAATGATTTGCTGTCAATGGACTGAACCAGGGCATGTGAAGCGACCAGTGGGATATATGGAGAAGTCTGGGGAGCGTGGCTCTGGATAGGAGGAGGCCATGATTTCGGTACACTGAACAGGACACCCAGCTAGAGAATAGATGTAAGCGAGTGCAGTCATTCTTCGTCTGTATCTAGATCTACCTCGCTAACGCAGGAAACAGCAAAACAAGTATGAAATACATAAACCATGAAGCTAGATAGAGAGAGAGAGAGAATGATCCTCAATGTTTAATCTACGTTGGTGTGTGCAGGAGGAGTACGTGCTTGTAGTACATTGCTGTGTAGTGAATGCACTCGAGAGAACACTGCATAACCAGCATTATAGACACAGCAGATTGACTGACGATGTAGTAAGCTCGCTCTATCTCACATGAAGATGGCACAAGGCCAGAATGCGCGCAAGAATACCCAAGAATATCGCCTTTACAGTCACTGCTTATCCATTGATGCTGCCGATTAAGCACATGAAATAAGACTGATAAGATGAAAATGAAAAAATCGATCGATGACTGAAACATGGCCATACATCATTCATGACTTCTATCCAAGAAATCAAAAGCTTATCAGTTATTCACCATACCTTTCATATCAGGCCTCCAAAACTTACCAAACCGTTCCAGAAGAGAAATCATTCATCCCAGCGTTTAGTTAGTGAACAGAATATTCAATACTGAGAGAAGATATATGACTGAACGCTGATAAGACACTCAAATCGACGATACTGATAGATAGATAGATAGAGAGAGAGAGAGAGAGAGAGAGAGAGAGAGAGAGAGAGAGAGAGAGAGAGAGAGAGAGAGAGAGAGAATGTGTATATGATAAAACTGAAAAAAAGTGGTTCGCGTTTAATCGTAGCGGAGTTGGCAGTGAGTGAGTCTGCAGCCTCTGGGTCATTACGAGCGTAAGTGCAATGTACCATGTGTAATCAGTGATGTGTTGCGGAGGATTAAGTGTCTGCTGGAAACTGGATTTTTTCTCTGAGAACGTAAGGTCAGAGCTGATCACTCCAGCCACGCACTCCCTCCGTTAGCTCACTGATGGCGAGGTTATGGTAGGATGATGTACTTATTTATCCCCCACTGACAAGTATTTCTCCTTCTCCATCAGCAACCATTATTCTGCTTCCCATGGGTAACCATTTTCTGTTTTTCAGTTGCAACCATTTTTCATTCTCCCTTGGCAACCACTTTTCATATTCTCTCCTCCTGGAGTTGTTGTCATCTCTCTCATTCCTTCTTTCGCCGAGTGAAAATTTCGTTTTTCTCTTAACTTCAAGACTCATTCAGCCTTATTGTTGTTCTTTCCTGTAGCATTTCTAGTTTTCAGATCACATCTCCACTGTGTCTTCAGGATTCCACTAACTCATGCGTTCTTTACAATTTTCTTCAGATCCACATTCAGCCATTCGGACACACAGACAATACATACACAGTA
Organism: Panulirus ornatus; assembly: GCF_036320965.1. Classification (NCBI taxonomy): domain Eukaryota; kingdom Metazoa; phylum Arthropoda; class Malacostraca; order Decapoda; family Palinuridae; genus Panulirus; species Panulirus ornatus. Next base: position 12,193,635 of record NC_092243.1, on the reverse strand, counting down.
GCGGCTGTGTTGATAAACCACACACACACACACACGGGGCTGCGTGGTTTAATGGTTAGTGTTACAGACCATGAGTCAGCATGAGCCCGCTCAGGGATCGGACGCGCATGGGTTCGAATCCCTTGGCGTACCAGTCGACCCACAACCAACTCAGATGTGCATCCTCCACTCAGGACTGAGAGATGAATGAAAATCCGGTTTACGCTCGTGTGTGTGTGTGTGTGTGTGTGTGTGTGTCTGTCTGTCTGTCTGTCTGTCTGAACATATTGGGGTTGAAATATGGTACATATATTCAAGGATATGACGCGGGACAGACCATGTGGAAAACCCTCTGCCCGCAGCACACAGATAGTAATTATATAAAAACGCATATATATATATATATATATATATATATATATATATATATATATATATATATATATATATATATATATATATATATATATAGTGACGCAAAACAAGAGACATAATACACAAACACACACATTCATACACACCTACAGAAGCACACACGTGTATAAATCCAAGCATAACACAATGTCAGATTCAGACACATATATCCAAACACAAAAGCTTACTCTCTCACAAACACACAGACGAACCCATCTTTCGTTCCCTTACCAGCATGTGTACATTAACTTTCCAGAAGAACTCATTTAGCTCGCCTCATATACACTGCAGTTCCCACCACCACGCCTGACGAACACCAACACCAGACCTAAAAAAAAAATCTCATGTCTGTCTGCTCCTCGTGCACACGAGCAAAAAAGAGCGGTAGTGTAATCCTTGAATTATGACCAAGAGTGTAATTCAATTTTCTATACGAGGAAAATATTTTACAAGAAGGTAAACTTCCCACCTGCTCTGTGGGAAGTGTCGATAGTCAAATATGTGAAAGCTACATGCTTTCCTTTCCTCCTGTATCATACCTTCATCATAGTCATATCGTAAGTCATGCGTTATCCAAGCTTTGGTTTGCTTCTCCCGTTCAGTACATGGGTCAGCAGACCATAAAGCAATGATTGTAAATGATCACTGAAAAGCAAAGTGAGTCTGACGATACAGACGTGTTGGGAAGTCAATGCCCTAAATCGCCACATTCCTTGACCTTAAGCCAAGGAGAGTGGTGATGTTGTATCATATGTGCGTGTGAGCTTTACACCATAGTTTAGGAAATGAATCATTAGCGTATTTAATAAAGGAAGCTGCTTCTCACTTCTCGCTCTTGCGAGACGGTGAATCGATAGATGCAATTCTCACTTCTCGCTCTTGCGAGACGGTGAATCGATAGATGCAATTCTCACTTCTCGCTCTTGCGAGACGGTGAATCGATAGATGCAATGTTGTAGGGGTGGGTGGGGTGCAGAGAGCAGGAGATAAAGTGTAACTCGCTTGTACCTGGGGAGTGTAGGGTCAAATGTGTGTATACATATGGTGGAGTTTGAGACTGGGTTTTAGAGGACGACAGTATGGGGCTTCTGTAGGTCATCTCAGAGTGAATGAGTTTCCTCAGTGTTATGTATGTTGTGGGTAGGGTTGTATGTGGGTGCAGGTTTGTGAAGTGTGAAGCAAGGTAAGCTGGTTGCTTCTAAGGGTCTTGTGCTGTCGCAAGAGAAATGATTGCCGAGTATAGTGAAGATTGTATAGGAAGTATTTGTGTTTCGTTACTCAGGCGTTAAGCACTTATGTTTGCTTAGCAGCCCTTGATGTTTATACACACACACACACACACACCAACAAAAATACTTGTAAACAAAGAAACATTTTCTAGGTTGTCAGGGATTGTGTGGTTAGCAATGTCTCCAGTAATGAAGGTATTGATTATACACAGCAACACCCTAAGGTCCCTGCCGACACTCACCCGCACTCACTCTTGACCCACTCTCACACCTCGCCCTCCCTCATTCTACATCCGTTCTCACTCTTGACCCATTCTCACTATTCATCCACTCCCACCCTCACCCACTCTCACCTCCGGCTTACTCTCCCAACTCCCCTGGAAATAAAAAGAGCCAGTCTTCCACTTCCTCCCACTACATACCTCCTGTAGACGACTTTATTACCAATATATATATATATATATATATATATATATATATATATATATATATATATATATATATATATATGCCTTTCATACATACATACGAACATCACACACACACCCACACACACACACACACACACACACCTTCAAGACTGACAAAGACTAGGTAATTAAAGTGAATCAAAGGGCCGCGTCCTCAACCAATCATATAATTGTATTTAGAACGAGGGGCTAGTCTGGCCACCCCTGCCTACATGGACAGGGGAGAAGGGGGCCCCTGGTCTGCTCTGGCCACCCCCAGCTGGCCGACAGGTGGCGAGGCTATTGAGGTCAGTGCACAAAGCGACGTCGCTGGCCATTTTAAGCGGCTGTCCACCTCCATCAACGTGGAAGTCTTCACAATGACATTTTGTGAAAGTGGGTCGTCCAGGATTTATTATACTGTCTGTACTTTGATAATCAGCGACATACGAGGGGTGATCACATCACTAACTCGTCAACACCTCTACACTAAGATCTAGTACAGAATACTAGTTAAACTAGAAAGACTGGACTTTGAACTAGTTTTATAAGTGTTCGATTGCGATGAAAAAGTCTCAGGAAATGCTGCATTTTACTCAAAAGAAAATAAAAATTATTCTTGAAATCTGGAATATTGAATATCTTTTTGACGGTCCAATATATCAAATTTGTGTCACTTTTATAGCTTGAATGGATGACCATCATTTTCACACGTTGCATGTCATTGGCAATATGCAGGTCTCCCAAAAGGGCAGACCATCCTACACATTATAATTCCTGGTTACTGTTGTTTAATCCTGCTTACTGACATCTCCATCAATGGCAGGGTTCATACACATATGTTGAAGAGACTCGAAATTGAATGGTGAGGACCCAACCCCCTCTCACTCGCAACCATAATCTCGGGATGGAAGTCAATTGGTGACAGTCAGAACTCTCGAGAAGAAGAAGATTAATGTGGTTACAATAATTAAGATGTAAACAAGGCTGAATATACACTTATCGGTAGGTATACTTAACGTGGTTGAGTAAACACTTATCGATATGTATACTTAACGTGGTTAACTATACACTTATCGGTAGGTTGAGTATACACTTATCGATATGTATACTTAACGTGGTTAAATATACACTTATCGGTAGGTATACACTTATCGATATGTATACTAAACGTGGTTAACTATACACTTATCGGTAGGTTGCGTATACACTTATCGATATGTATACTAAAAGTGGTTAGCTATACACTTATCGGTAGGTATACTTAACGTGGTTGAGTATACACTAATCGATATGTATACTTAACGTTGTTTAATATACACTTATCGATATGCATACTTAACGTGGTTAACTATACACTTATCGGTAGGAATACTTAACGTGGTTGAATATACACTTATCAAGATGAATATTTGATGTGGATAAATATACTCTGTCGAGATGCACACTTTTTGTGGTGGCATATACATTTACCGAAATGCATATATAATATGGTTCAAAATATGGCTATTGTGATATATACCTGAAGCAGCTGATTCTACACTTGTCCAGATCTATAACTGCCATGGTTGAAAATAGATTTATCAAAACACATACCGGACCTGGTTGAAAATAGACAACCTGGTTGAATATACACTTAGCCCAGTTGAATACACAGATATATGATCATGATTTATATCTAACGTGGCTGAATATACACACTTACAGAGATGTATATTTCATGTGGTTGAATACACAGCCATCAAGATACGTACTTAACGTGGTTGAATATACACTTATCACAATGCATGCATAACGTGGTTGAATATACACTTATCACAATGCATGCATAACGTGGTTGAATATACACTTATTAAGATATATAACTGAAGTGGATGACTCATACTTAACGTAGTTGTGGTATATATACTTATCAAGATTCATACTTAAAGTGTTTAAAAAGATGTCTGTCCAGACGCATACTAAACACAGTTGGTCGAACATACACTTAACAAGAAACATAGTTAAGGTGGTTCAATATACACTTGTCAAAGTAGTTATGCAAAATGGCTCGATGTACATCCCTAAACAAGTTTTGAAGTCCACGAACAGTGAAATGATTCATTCACACAATAGCTCAACAAGGAATAGCATTCCTACACACACACACACACACACACACACACACACACACACACTGACCATTGATCAACACGGGCCAGCCCACTTGGGTAGGACCCACATGTGTTCGATTCCTGGGCACGGCAGTTGGCCTACACCTAAACTAGGTGTTCATCCTCCCCTCGTGTCTGGCTTAGACTTGGGTGTGTCTATGTGTGCGTGCATGTATACATACACAGGAGTAAAGACATGATACATATATGCAATATAAAAAGACGGGGCAATACGAGCGAAAAATTCTATCTTCTTAATACACAGACAGACAGACAAACAGACAAGCAGCCAAACACACACACACACACACACACACACACACACACAACGTACGCATCATATATGCTCGGACTTTGAAGACTTTGTACATCTTCACAAGACAAGATATTCCCTTCGTTTGAATATCGTTCATTCTCATAAATCTTGGTCCATGATGTAGTCATTGCAATGCAGTTGTTTCTTCCTGGATCAAGTATTGCTTTTGAAAAGCTAAAGAAGTTTGAGAATACGATGTCTGAGGATAGGTGAGAGAGAGAGAGAGAGAGAGAGAGAGAGAGAGAGAGAGAGAGTACATGTTTGTGCGTCAGTGTGCGTGTTAGTGAACCGTGCGTATGTACTAGTATGTGTGTGTGTGTGTGTGTGTCCCTGCGATTTTGATCTTCTTCGTGGTCGTGTGTGCTTGCGCTTGCCTGTCTGAACTCGCGAGCATTACAGACTCAACAAGCATGTCTCTCTCTCTCTCTCCATCTCAAAAGCGGCCAAAAAAAAAGAGTTCATGCTCTTGAATGAGAGAGATCAACTTAACGACTGATTCCTACGACAAACGAGAAATCCTTCGGATTTCCTTTTGATTCCGACTTTTAGAGCAAAGTACAATTCCAGAATGTGTCCGGGTTACGGAATCCCCCTCTTCTGTCTCTCTGGGTTACCGTGGAGGATTGATATCACCCTATTCTCTGGGGTTACAGAATTCTTCCGTCCCCTCCGTTCTCTGGGGTTGCTCTACATGAAATCCCTGTGTTCCGTGGCGTTAATCAGGGCATTTCTCCATTTCAAGGGGTTTATTCATGCAGCAAGTTGGGATTAAAATGCAGCTAGTCCGCCGCCCATCCCTAGGAGGTTAGATGAAGCGAATCCCAAGTTTCTCCATTGTATGGGGTTAGAATGCAGCAAATCCTTCTTTTTCTTGGGGTTAAGATGCTTCAAATCGCTCAATTCCTTAGGGTTAAGATGCAGCAAATCCCTCTATTCTTTGGGGTTAGAATGCAAACTATCGCTCCATTCCCTGGGGTTAAAACGCAACAGATCCCTCTGTGTCCCCTGGGGTAAAAATGCAGTCAATCCCTCTATTCCTCGAGGTTAAGATGCGGGAAATCCCTAACGCCCTGGGGTTAAAATGCAGCAAATCCCCCGATACTCCAATGATCCTATAGAGGAACCTCCGTCATTCTCTGGGATCCCTTCGCAGAAAAGGCCTCCTTTCCGTCAAGACTCTTATGCAGAAAATCCCTGTATTGTGTGGAAGGACAGGACAATAAATCCGTCCATTTTCTGATGTTACGACGTAGCGAATCCTCTCCTCGATACGTAACGGTACGACTACCTTGAAGATGTCTCTCGTATGTTGGTTCTTGCCAAAAGAGAGAGATTGATCCTCAATGTGGGATTGACGACGGAGCAAAATCCTCGCCAGTATGTAAGTTCAGGTCACATCCAGGATGTGAGGCGAGGTGACAGCCAGCTCGCCATCCAGTATGTAAGCCGAAGTCACACCAGATCCCCAGCATTTTGAGTTCAGGTTACAGCCAACTCCGCAGTATATATATATATATATATATATATATATATATATATATATATATATATATATATACATATATACATATATATATATATATATATATATATATATATATATATATATATATATATATATTCAGAGAAGATGCAGTACTAACACGTTCATTATGCCGAGGGTTGTATGTCTGACCTGATCATCTCTCGAGGATTCGTTCTCTCTGTCTTCATATCTGCCAGCAGAAACCTCGGACATCAGAGTTTCGCCTAAGTTTCTACCGGGAAAATATGCAAGTTTCCCCAGCCAGGCTCACCGGAATCTCCATACATCACATATGGAGATCTTGAGGTTTCGTCTTCCTCGAGCAGCGATGGTTGATTTATCGTCATATCCAGGTGGCCCCGAGGTATCTATATGGGGAATAGCATTACGTACGGGGCAGAGACCCTTCATGAATATATAGGAACACATTGTGGACGGCTCCTCCGCCTCTGTAATGTTTACGTGCAGGTGCAAATGACGCCGTGAGAGGAGGAGGAGGAGGAGGAGGAGCAGGAGTTGGTCCACGTGAGGAAGGAAAAGGCACGGGATTGCTTACTCTTATGTGTCGCTGTGGTACTCGTTTTCTGTTGGAGATTTTTCCCCCACTTCTTTAAGGTCCTCTCTCTCTCTCTCTCTCTCTCTCTCTCTCTCTCTCTCTCTCTCTCTCTCTCTCTCTCTCTGCTCGCCTTCCCACGACCTCCTGCGTGGACCTGGCCAATTATCCCTCGCTGTATAGCCAGCACTAGTTCACCTGACACGTCTGGGGTACACTCAAGCCTTCCAATACGTATGGCAATCGAGAGGTCACCAAGGCCTTGGCGATTACTGGAAAGGATAGAATTTCCTTGATCCTAGAGTATGTATATATCGCAAACACCCTCTATAAGCAAAGGTTCGAGCCCCATACCGTTCGAAAGGGAGCTGAGTATATATATATATATATATATATATATATATATATATATATATATATATATATATATATATATCCCTAGGAATAGGGGAGAAAGAATACTTTCTACGCATTCCTCACGTGTCGTAGAAGGCGACTAAAGGGGACGGGAGAGGGGGGGGCGGCTAGAAACCCTCCCCTCCTTGTATTTCAACTTTCTAAAAGGGGAAGCAGAAGAAGGAGTCACACGAGGAGTGCTCATCCTCCTCGAAGGCTCAGAGTGGGGTGTCTAAATGTGTGTGGATGTAACCAAGATGTGAAAAAAGGAGAGATAGGTAGTATGTTTGAGGAAAGGAGCCTGGATGTTTTGGCACTGAGTGAAACTAAGCTCAAGGGTAAAGAGGAAGAGTGGTTTGGGAATGTCTTGGGAGTACAGTCAGGGGTTAGTGAGAGGACAAGAGCAAGGGAAGGAGTAGCACTACTCCTGAAGTGTTTTGGGAGCAGCTGAATGAGTGTGTTAGCGGTTTTGATGCACGAGACCGGGTTATAGTGATGGGTGATCTGTGAAGATTTGTAGAGGCTTTCAGAAAAGAAGAGAGAATGTTGGGGTGAAGAGAGTGGTGAGAGTAAGTGAGCTTGGGAAGGAGACTTGTGTGAGGAAGCACCAGGAGAGACTGAGTACAGAAGGTGAGAACAAAGGACATAAGGGGAATGGGGTAGGAATGGGATATATTTAGGGAAGCAGTGATGGCTTGCACGAAAGATGATTGTGGCATGAGAAGCGTGGGAGGTGGGCAGATTGGAAAGGGTAGTGAGTGGTGGGATGAAGAAGTAAGATTATTAGTGAAAGAGAAGAGAGAGGCATTTGGACGATTTTTGCAGGGAAATAATGCAAATGAGTGGGAGATGTATAAAAAAAAGAGGCAGGAGGTCAAGAGAAAGGTGCAAGAGGTGAAAAAGAAGGCAAATTAGAGTTGGGGTGAGAGAGCATCATTAAATTTTAGGGAGAATAAAAAAATGTTTGGAAAGAGGTAAATAAAGTGCGTAAGACAAGGAAACAAATGGGAACTTCAGTAAAGGGGGCTAATGGGGAGGTGATAACAAGTAGTGTTGATGTGAGAAGGAGATGGAGTGAGTATTTTGAAGGTTTGTTGAATGAGTTTCATGATAGAGTGGCAGATATAGAGTGTTTTGGTCGAGGTGGTGTGCAAAGTGAGAGAGTGAGGGAGAATGATTTGGTAAACAGAGAAGAGGTAGTAAAAGTTTTGCGGAAGATGAAAGCCGGCAAGGTAGCAAGTTTGGATGGCACTGCAGTGGAATTTATTAAAAAAGGGGTGACTGTATTGTTGGCCGGTTGGTAAGGTTATTTAATGTATGTATGATTCATGATGAGTTGCCTGAGGATTGGCGGAATGCTTGCATAGTGCCATTGTGCAAAGGCAAAGGGGACAAAGGTGAGTGCTCAAGAGGAATACGTTTGTTGAGTATTCCTGGTAAATTATATGGGAGGGTATTGATTGAGAGGGTGAAGGCATGTACAGAACATCAGATTGGGGAAGAGCAGTGGGGTTTCAGAAGTGGTAGAGGATGTGTGGATTAGGTGTTTGCTTTGAAGAATGTATGTGTGAAATACTTAGAAAAGCAAATGGATTTGTATGTAGCATTTATGGATCTGGAGAAGGCATATGATAGAGTTGATAGAGATGCTCTGTGGAAGGTATTAAGAATATATGGTGTGGGAGGCAAGTCGTTAGAAGCAGTGAAAAGTTTTTATCGAGAATATAAGGCATGTGTACGTGTAGGAAGAGAGGAAAGTGATTGGTTCTCAGTGAATGTAGGTTTGAGGCAGGGGTGTGTGATGTCTCCATGGTTGTTTAACTTGTTTATGGATGGGGTTGTTAGGGAGGTGAATGCAAGGGTTTTGGAAAGAGGGGCAAGTATGCAGTCTGTTGTGGGTGAGAGAACTTAGGAAGTGAGTCAGTTGTTGTTCGCTGATGATACAGCGCTGGTGGCTGATTCATGTGAGAAACTGCAGAAGCTGGTGACTGAGTTTGGTAAAGTGTGTGAAAGATGAAAGTTGAGAGTAAATGTGAATAAGAGCAAGGTTATTAGGTACGGTAGGGTTGAGGGTCAAGTCAATTGGGAGGTAAGTTTGAATGGAAAAAAACTGGAGGAAGTGAAGTGTTTTAGATATCTGGGAGTGGATTTGGCAGCAGATGGAACCATGGAAGCGGAAGTGAATCATAGGGTGGGGGAGGGGGCGAAAATTCTGTGAGCCTTGAAGAATGTGTGGAAGTCGAGAACATTATCTTGCAAAGCAAAAATGGGTATGTTTGAAGGAATAGTGGTTCCAACAATGTTGTATGGTTGCGAGGCGTGGGCTATGGATAGAGTTGTGCGGAGGAGGGTGGATGTGCTGGAAATGAGATGTTTGAGGACAATATGTAGTGTGAGGTGGTTTGATCGAGTAAGTAATAATTGGGTAAGAGAGATGTGTGGTAATAAAAAGAGTGTGGTTGGGAGAGCAGAAGAGGGTGTTTTGAAGTGGTTTGGTAACATGAAGAGAATGAGTGAGGAAAGATTGACCAAGAGGATATATGTGTCAGAGATGGAGGGAACGAGGAGAAGTTGGAGACCGAATTGGAGGTGGAAAGATGGAGTGAAAAAGATTTTGAGTGATCGGGGCCTGAACATGCAGGAGGGTGAAAGACGTGCAAGGAATAGAGTGAATTTGAATGATGTGGTATACCGGGGTCGACGTGCTGTCAATGGATTGAATCAGGGCATGTGAAGCGTCTGAGCAAGATCCATGGAAAGTTGTGTGGGGCCTGGATGTGGAAAGGGAGCTGTGGTCTCTAGCTGTCATGTAATAATGCACCGAAACCACAGCAGCATATATATATATATATATATATATATATATATATATATATATATATATATATATATATATATATATATATATATATATATGTGTGTGTGTGTGTGTGTGTGTGTGTGTGTGTGTGTGTGTGTGTGTGTGTATTCCTCAAAATGTATCTTCTCTTCTTGGTATTTACGAGCAAGGGGAGTCAATTTGTTCGAATCTGATTCACCTTACATGAAGCCAATGATCTGCTAGACAATAGTTTATAGCAAAACGTGTGAGCAGATGTGCGTGACTGGAATATGGTGTTGTACGAGATGGAATGAAAAACAACGCTCCCATAATAACGACGTATAATTCACGTTCTCATTCTTTTCCTCCGAGTTCAAAGGATTCAAAGCCTTACCGAACCTTTGACCCGGATGGTGCCTTTGTGAAGGGTTGATAGCGTCCAGTGACTCTCTCTCTCTCTGTCTCTCTCTCTCTCTCTCTCTCTCTCTCTCTCTCTCTCTCTCTGTTAGTGAGAGGTTTGCATCCCTCTCACATAAAGAAACATTAACATAAACATACACACACACACACACACATATATATATATATATATATATATATATATATATATATATATATATATATATATATATATATATATATATATATATGAAACTGTGTATGAATCGCGTACTTACATTGTATATTCCACAGATAGAGGATTCGAACCTCCGCCACTTATGGCGACGGTCATGGTGCTTATCCACTCACCCACCGGTGGCTGAGTGGGTAAGCGCCAAGACTTTCCCCACAATAGTAGAGTTACAAGTCCTCCCTCTCCCTGAAGGGGATAGTGCATATATATGCAGTTCGTCACACACCTACGCAACGTCTAGCAACCATTCACTCACAGCTTCACTTACGCATCTTTTTCTTAAGTTTCACTTCACTCCTGATCATTACACTGGTCTATCCCATCATCACTATCCGACCCTATCAATCATCACTACCTATCCCATCATCACTATCCGACCCTATCATCACTACCTATCCCATCATCACTATCCGACCCTATCATCACTACCTATCCCATCATCACTATCCGACCCTATCATCACTACCTATCCCATCACCACTATCCGACCCTATCATCACTACCTATCCCATCATCACTATCCGACCCTATCAATCATCACGACCTATCCCATCACCACTATCCGACCCTATCATCACGACCTCTCCCATCATCACTATCCGACCCTATCATCACGACCTATCCCAGGCACTCTCACCCACCTGCCCACGTAGAGAGCCACGCATCAGTGAACACCTCCCACTACCTCCACTGGAGACACATGATCGAACATTCAACACGAGGAAAGTAATGTATTAAAATTACTTCTCAAGTCTTCCTCATACCAGGTGTTACAGCCAGGCCCTCTGCTGCTGTATCAGGCATTACAGCCTGGTCCTAGGCCGCTGTATCAGGGGTTACAGCCCGATCCTCGAGCACTGTATCAGGGGTTACAACCTGGTCCTAGGCCGCTGTATCAGGTATTACAGCCCGATCTTCGAGCATTGTATCAAGTGTTACAACCTGGTCCTGGGCCGCTGTATCAGGGGTTACAGCCTGGTCCTGGGCCACTGTATCAGGGGTTACAGCCCGATCCTCGAGCACTGTATCAGAGGTTACAACCTGGTCCTAGGCCGCTGTATCAGGGGTTACAGCCTAGTCCTAGGCCGCTGTATCAAGTGTTACAGCCCGATCCTCGAGCACTCTATCAGGGGTTACAGCCTGGTCCTGGGTCGCTGTATCAGGCATTACAGCCTGGTCCTAGGCCGCTGTATCAGGGGTTACAGCCTGGTCCTGGGCCGCTGTATCAGGGGTTACAACCTGGTCCTGTGCCGCTGTATCAGGGGTTACAGCCTGGTCCTGGGCCACTGTATCAGGGGTTACAGCCTGGTCCTGGGCCGGACGCCGCTTGTGGATACGCACACATTGCTTTATGGCCGCCAAGATCCCAAATTTATAATGGCGATTTGTTTCCTTTATGGCTTTTGTGTTTGGAGGGAAATCTACTCAGGAATTTTATATCCTGCGGGATCTTCCTGTGGATCCCTCACGGCTTCCGGGAGGCGCTGGATACAGAAGTGCCTCCTGTACCGTACTTTGTAAGCTGAGCCATGTGTCATAATCTTGGGTCTGCAGCTCAGAAACTTACAAATAGATTTCTAATACATTCTTACTTAAAACAAAACGAAATATTTTTTTTTCTATATCAATATAGACATCAGTATATAGCATCTATCATTTTGTCTAGACGTCTCGGGCAATCGTACCAGCTTTCGTTAGAAATGAATTGTGGTTATGTCTCTCTATAATTGCTATGGAATCGAGAATTATATGACAAGTTCGTCTCTGTGTTTGTTCAGTGTCTTAGGAAGTATCTGCCTGGAACGATGCTGAGAAAATAAAATAATTCCTATAAGTGATATTCAAATATTATTAGTTAACTTTTTTTATATAAAAAAGATTGCTGTAATATAACTGTATATTCGTGTATGGGTTAGACGAAATACTGAAACGCACTGGACTAAGATAATGCTTCATTTCTCAATGAAACTATGCTCCTTTTATCCATAGATTTTTTTCTATGGGTGGGGGAAGGGGTGTTACGAATGAAATGGTCTTTTGAAAGAATGAAAATTTGGTTTTGACGTGCCCACCAACTTCAGTCTGTCATCTAGTTCACGGCAGTAAAGATTGAACAAGGATACCTGGCCACTCATAATGTGTGAGGGACGAAATATATAATGTTCTTTTCTTACATGTCTGAATATCACAAAATCACATTGCGGAGTTTAACTAGCGACAGTTTTACTTTTCTAAGCTCCTTAATTCTTAGCATTCAGGAGAACTGAATGTGCACTCGATTTCATTGGATGTTTGAATGTGAGGAGTTACCATATCAATGTGTAACCCATCTGTGTGTCACATCTCAGGAGCAGGGGAGACGAGGGACGATATATAAAGGAGAATTCTCATGTCCACTTCAGGCCTGAACGGATTATCATCCCTTCTTTCGCTTGCTTAGCAAGACACTTGGACACTGGGTATGCATTTGTGTCTTGTATGATCATCTGAAGATAGCAGTATGAATTCTATTAGATTTTCTTTCATTCCTTCGTTTTCTTTAGCATCTTCTGCTGTTTCGCAGAAAAATGCGAAGCACACCAGATACCAGAGGGATTTCGTTCCTAGATATGTTGTAAATGTTGAAAGTTGTAGTTTCAGTAAATAAAGTTCAGGTCACTACCGCGTTGATCAGGATTTATGTGACATTTTGAATGACCTTTTGAGTAAAATGAAGTTGAACCTGAAACGAACGAACACTGGCCCCATTTCCACACACGTCCACTGACTAGAAACTTTATATAATGATATAATGTAGTGAAACCAGAGTCCAACAACCACAGCCAAACCCCCTCAGACTCTTCCACGATATACTTTATAGTGTTTCATCCCACTGACAACACGTCGTCCCCCATAAAGCACTTCGGCCCAATTCATTCTATTTCATACATGCCTCCACCTTCCTGAGAATCTAAGCTCCGACTGTTGCTGACTATAGCAAAGGACATCCGAAAGAGTTTTACAGTTATGTTAGAAGCAAGAGAGTCATTATCTAAACAACTGGTCCTTTAATTACAGAAACTGGTGTCGCGGCTCAAAGCAATGAATCCGTGTCCAAAAAAAAAAAAAGATCTTAATGTGATTCTTTTCTTATCTTTATCTCCCACTGAAGACATAGTTCATATCCTAGATCTTATTCCAGTGCTAGGTGAGGAAAAAAATCGACAATGTATTGACATGTATGATGAAGGTATACTGTCAGCAATAACTGAAATAAAGCATTTTTATTGACAACTCGTCGTATGGTTTTTTTTTTGTTGAGAAGAACGACAGTAAATAAAAAATGAGATGGCAAACCGCTTCACTGCTCCCTTCACAAAGTCACTTGTTACTGGTAAATTTACAGGGGATTGGAAGCTTGCTTATGTAACATCGATATTACGAAAAATGAATATGAGCAAGAAGAACCCTGCATAAATAGAATCGTCCAATCAGCTTAACGTCTGTGGTTGGTAAGCATTTGGAAACCATCATTCGTGCTATTTCAAATCATTTACAGGATCACCGACTCATAAGCTTTTCTCAGCATTGTTTTCGACGATTTGGTCCATATCTAACAAATGCATTTCACCTATTCCTCTTAACATTTAATCAATGCGTGTGATGAAAGCAAAACCTCTTGTTTCCATCTACTCAGACTTGCAAAAAGGATTCGATTAACTCCCCAATCAAAGATATCTATGAAACGTTAAGTTACACAGCATAGAAGTTGTTGTACTGCAGTAATCTGAAAATTGCATGAGTGGCTGTGAAGAAAGAGAAGCGAATGCGAAACTTCAGAATAGTTGGACGTAACAAGTGACGTGCCACTGGGATCAATTTCGGGACCACTTATCTTCCTTATATATGTTGATGACGCTGATAATTGGTGGCGTTGTGAAAGGTCAAAAATCAGAGACGAGATGAAGCTGGGAAATAAATTGACCAGAGAAACTGAACATCGGCGTAGAAAATGGATATAGGCAACCTCATGAACGTAGCTTATAAGTAGCGAGTGAATTCTGACATCGGGAAAGCAAAGTTTTACTCATCAGCAGCAGCAAAAAAAAAAAACGAGAGGGCAAGTTACAATAAGAGCATCATTTAGGTACATGAGGTACAACACTTAAATGTAATAATCTCTGATGATCTAAAGCCGAAGAAGCAAAACACAAGAACAGCAGAAACGGGCGCTTAAAATTCTTGGATTCATACATAGAACTTTCGAACTCAAGCCTCAGAGAGAGAGAGAGAGAGAGAGAGAGAGAGAGAGAGAGAGAGAGAGAGAGAGAGAGAATGCTTCCGGTCTCCGCCTGTCTGAGGTTACACCATGAATAAAGGAAAGGAAAAAAAAAAAAGAAGTCATCTTTGGCGAGGCTGTCTCTTCGTTATGGAGAGTCTTGTCAACGAACATCCCTGTGCAAGGGAGTACGTCATTTCCCTGCACCTGGACGTAGCGCATGAATGTCAGAATACATGCAGTCACAGATATCCTGGTGTGATCTTCAATGGCATCGCCAATCATACGTTCCATATTATATTTCCTCCGCTCTTTACGAGCTGTGATAATCATACGAGGTTTATCAAAGACTGTTAAATGTAATATTCAAATGTAACGACACAAGGATCATAACGATATACAAGCTTAAACAGAGAAGCTATAACGTAGATTATACCCGTTGAGCAACGAATGCGAAGAAATATACTTGTAGTTTCGTTAAGAATGTACTATGGCATTATATGCTATAAAACTCAGATGGATTTAGGATCATAAATTACCAAACTTATACAGACACGCTAATAATCTCAAGCGAATGTCGTGAATTATCCAGATGTATACAAATGAGGAGAAATATGCTTGGAACTTCAACAATAATGTATTGTGGCATTGTATGATATGAGTAGGCGGTGGAATTATAATCATAAAGTGCTAAAGTTAGCCACAACTCGCTGTGCATTCAAACCGAGCGGATAGAATAGCGCTTATTTGAAACACCTTTATAGACTTTTGTGGTGTATCGGTTAGCGTTCGCGCCGCCCAGGATCAAGGGCCTTGGTTCGAATCCTGGTTGCGGCAGTTAGTCCACAGCCAACCCAGCTGTTCGTCCACCCCGTAAGGGTTGGTCGATAGAATGGGTACCTGACTCAGGCTAGGATATATATATATATATATATATATATATATATATATAGAGAGAGAGAGAGAGAGAGAGAGAGAGAGAGAGAGAGAGAGAGAGAGAGAGAGAGAGAGATATGATTAGGGCACTGAGCCATGTTCGGGCATTCAGTTGCCTGTGTCGTCACGGCAAAAATTAAGAATAAAAAACGCTAAACTTTAAGAGCCCACGACGTTAAAGGAAAGAGAGAGAAAACGGGGGTCGGGTTTAAAGGGTGTCTAACTCAACAGACGAACACTACAACAGAATGAATCTAAAATGGGCATGAAATTAGGAAGAGGCCGATTTAACATATCAATATCGGTGAAAGATGAGGAGGCACTTAGGTTACGTTTCTTCTTTCAAATGTACAAACTTTCTCTAACACGCAAATCAGTACTTGTGTATTCTAGCGAGTTTGTAGATTTAGAAGGAGAAACCTGAAATATATGACTAACCTTCGACAATTTTTACTAATTTCTTAAAGTTATCTTGTCCTCAGTTTTATACCCATACTCAAATGCATGCCCCTCCCCCACTCTCTTCTTCGTATTCCTATTCTTTAAAGTTTAAGCACCATTAAAACCCATGCCCCGTTTTCTCTTTCCACCTCTTCTCAACCGTCAACTTTATTTCTACGTTAGACTAAAATGTGTTCAATATAACTGCTATTCTATCTTCAATTTTTTTTCAATGCAAGGTCAGTTTCTGCTGAATTCTAATACCTAATGACTATTGGTCTATCTTAAATTCATGTAATATATTGCCACAAAACACTATTGTTACAAGCGTATTTTTCCTCATTTATCTACAGCCTGATAAGTCAATAAACTGGTTCTAGGTTACTAGCGTGTCTGTTCCACATTGATAACTTCTGATTGTATCTTTATCTTAGCTATAAGTCATGCAGTTAACTACACATTACTGTATAATCAAAAAGTATATATATATATATATATATATATATATATATATATATATATATATATATATATATATATATATATTTTGTCGCTGTCTCCCGCGTTTGCGAGGTAGCGCAAGGAAACAGACGAAAGAAATGGCCCAACCCACCCCCATACACATGTATATACATACGTCCACACACGCAAATATACATACCTACACAGCTTTCCATGGTTTACCCCAGACGCTTCACATGCCCTGATTCAATCACTGACAGCACGTCAACCCCGGTATACCACATCGATCCAATTCACTCTATTCCTTGCCCTCCTTTCACCCTCCTGCATGTTCAGGCCCCGATCACACAAAATCTTTTTCACTCCATCTTTCCACCTCCAATTTGGTCTCCCACTTCTCCTCGTTCCCTCCACCTCCGACACATATATCCTCTTGGTCAATCTTTCCTCACTCATTCTCTCCATGTGCCCAAACCATTTCAAAACACCCTCTTCTGCTCTCTCAACCACGCTCTTTTTATTTCCACACATCTCTCTTACCCTTACGTTACTTGCTCGATCAAACCACCTCACATCACACATTGTCCTCAAACATCTCATTTCCAGCACATCCATCCTCCTGCGCACAACTCTATCCATAGCCCACGCCTCACAACCATACAACATTGTTGGAACCACTATTCCTTCAAACATACCCATTTTTGCTTTCCGAGATAATGTTCTCGACTTCCACACATTCTTCAAGGCTCCCAGATTTTTCGCCCCCTCCCCCACCCTATGATCCACTTCCGCTTCCATGGTTCCATCCGCTGCCAGATCCGCTCCCAGATATCTAAAACACTTTACTTCCTCCAGTTTTTCTCCATTCAAACTTACCACCCAATTGAATTGACCCTCAACCCTACTGTACCTAATAACCTTGCTCTTATTCACATTTACTATTAACTTTCTTCTTTCACACACTTTACCAAACTCAGTCACCAGCTTCTGCAGTTTCTCACATGAATCAGCCACCAGCGCTGTATCATCAGCGAACAACAACTGACTCACTTCCCAAGCTCTCTCATCCCCAACAGACTTCATACTTGCCCCTCTTTCCAAAACTCTTGCATTCACCTCCCTAACAACCCCATCCATAAACAAATTAAACAACCATGGAGACATCACACACCCCTGCCGCAAACCTACATTCACTGAGAACCAATCACTTTCCTCTCTTCCTACACGTACACACACACACACACACACATATATATATATATATATATATATATATATATATATATATATATATATATATATATATATATATATATATATATATATATTTCATCGTACTTATTATCATACTTAACTGCTGTCTCCCGCGTTAGCGAGGTAGCGCAAGGAAACAGACGAAAGAATGGCCCAACCCACCCACATACACATGTATATATATAAACGCCCACACACGCACATATGAATACCTACACATTTCAACGTATACATACATGTACATACACACACATATACATATATACGCATGTACATATTCATACTTGCCTTCATTCATTCCCGTCGCCGCCCCGCCATACATGAAATATCTGTACACGTTAATCGCATTTTCGTACCACTGAAAATCTACATGCCTGGCGATTTGGAGACATTATCATAACACATCACTTCATCTGACTTTTCTTCAACATTCATACATATAGAGAAATGTTATCTCGTTAACATCCACATGTACCATCGCCCAGTATCTTACTTACTACCCAGCTGGGTGTCATTCGACATCTCAGAGTGCTGGCTGGCTGCCTGCACCGTGAGGCGGCCAGCGACGCCCGGAAACACCAACGTTTGAGTCGTGGCCTAAATTCCAGCCATCAGTAATGACCATGTGAGCTTACAGCATCAGCAGGACTCGCTAAGCAGACGCTTCAATTACCTCGGACTCGGAGAGACGAATAAAAGTTCTCACTGGGCCAAAAGCGGCGGGACTGTTTTTATCTCTTGATCAATATGGCTGTGAGAGAAGGCAGCGAGCGAGAGAGAGGCGGGAGAGAGAACCTCCCCCTCCCTAGTGAAAGGCTGAGTAAACTCGTGTATCTGTTGCCTCAGGACTTTGATGTGTGGCCGGGGGGATACGAACGTGGCTGTGATAACACCCGAGTCGTATTCTGGCTAGGTAAACAGTGAATTATTTCGGTAATGAATAGTGGCAGACGTACACACCAGGAGGGGCTGCACACACACACACACACACACACACACACACACACACACACACACACACACCTCAGGGCCAGGTCAATAAAACAAATTGATACCTGGCTTTGGCTGGGGTGGGTGTATGTGTATGTGCCTACATACGTAAGAGTAAAGACATTGTGCTACACGTGAGTAACACTCTCTCTCCATAATACAGAAATAGTAACCACACCCACACACACACACACACACACACACACACACACACACACACACAAACGGGACCCCACGAATGTGAGACCCCCTTCATTGTACAGTATCAATACGCAATCACGCAATCACACAAAATTTTAAGGTGATTTAGAAGGGAGAGTTATCGAGAATGATACACAGGTATCAATGGCGGTGAATAATAAGCTCAAAATTGTTTTTACAATGGAAGACACTGTAACCCCAACATTAGTGACATGGAATGAGGAGCGGGGTCCTGGAAAGCACTGAAGTAATTAGGAAAGATATGAAAAAGACATCGTCATGGTCTTTAACATACATAAGGTTATAAACCTGTTGATGATCCTCCATATGTGCTTAAGGCGTGTAAAAGTAGACGTGACAAGCCACATAGTTCAAAAGGTCGCTGGAGGAAGGTGTAGTACCTAGCGAGTGGAAGAAGACAAATGTCACAACGACCCTGGAAAAAAAAAAAAGAGAAACCCGGATGTCTCTCTGGTGAATGTGGTCATTTGAATACTGAAAAAAAAAATATATGTGAATAAATGTATATAACCACTTGTGAAACAGAAACTACCCTACTCGATATTAAACATGAATTCAAGAGAGAGATTTATAGCGTACTTAACCTCCTACACTTACTTCTATGAGAGAGTGAACTCCATTGCAGATAAAAAAAGGTTGGATGGACTATGCATATGTGGACTCCCAGAAAGTATTTGACACTGTGCCGCGCAGAGGGAAGGCAAAGAATCTTGAATCTTCTGGAAGGAGGAAGGATGAAAGTCCTTCTGGAAGGAGGAAGGATGGAAGTCCTTCGATGGAAGAGAGAAAGAGCCCTTAGTAGAAGGGAACCAATGACAGGTCAACATAGCCTTCTCGAAATGGAAAGACGTCACTGGAGCCATTGCTCTTCTTGATCACTTTGACTGACTTACATGAAGGATCGGCGTAATGCCTGAATATGTTTGTTGACGATGCGAATGTCCTGTGGGGATAATGTGAGTGAAGATGATGACATCATCACCTTACAAATGGACCTTAAGGAAAAATCCAAAGTTGGTCTGATAAGCAGATGATGAAAATCAATTTCAGTAAACCCAACTCAATGAAGATACGACACAGTGAAAGACGGACCCAATACAAAACTTATCTAGCAGGGGTATAAGCCGAAGAACTGTACGAGTCACAGAGATTTGGGAGTCGACTCTTTACCTAACCTAACCTGTCGCCAGAGCACCATCTAAGGAGAACTGGAGAGGGGAGACAACTTGCTGGCTGGTAAATATCAGTATTTCATTCAAGTACATGAAGTCAAAGTAATCCTCATGGGCACATTTTAACATTATGTTGTGTACTGATTATAAAACCGGGACATTATCAACCATCATTTCACCCAATAGTAAATGCAGGCATTAGTTACCCATCCATACCTAAAAAGAAAATTGGAGGGTGGCGGGACTTGTGGCCATTGTGTGCGTTTTTTGTATCTGTATATACACATAGGAGTAAAGACAAGGTACATATAGGTAAAACTCTCTCCCCATAACACACAAATATTAATGACACAGAGCCTATCAATCCACATGATCGCCACCATCTATCATGATTCATGTACGAGATACTCACTATAAGTCACACAGTCACTGTCCTCCACCACAAACGCTTTAGGTTTTGAGGAACTGGACATGGCTTGGTGCCTCCTTCCATCTCCCGAAGAATTCTCCTCGTATGCCTCTCGTGGTCAGTTGTCAAGTGTATCCTCTTACCCATCGATATTGCCTCTGTGTAGTCCCACAGCGACATACAATCCGTGCCATGTTGTCCCCCCTCAATGAGAGCCGAAGACTCGCCAGGGGGGAAAGATGAAAAAATAACATGATTGACTCTGAGACATCTTGCAGTTGCATCTCTCTCTCTCTCTCTCTCTCTCTCTCTCTCTCTCTCTCTCTCTCTCTCTCTCTCTCTCTCTCTCTCTCTCTCTCAGTATCGCAAACATTAACGGATCCTTCAGATACACCGAAACCTCCAATCCTGTGGACATCACGGGGTTGTCTTCGGCTTGAGGTCTAATCACAGGTACTCTGTGATCATTAATGAAGAGGTTTGCTCACCTCCATTCCTATACACCTTGCAGTTCTGGAGGAACGTCCTTCAAGTATCCCATAAAAATCCGCATATTCTTATCACCTACACAGACGGTCGTGTAACAAGCAATTTTGATAAGGCACATAATTCTCAGCTTCCTGGACATTGTGTACTACAATGTAGATTCAGGTGACTATTTTCATTCGTTGTGCCATAACCTGAAGACCAAAATATATATAACAACAATGAGGTTCCAGCGAAGAAGGTGGTGGTAAATGTTGACAGGAAAATTGGTTCAGCAGAGATACTTTCTTGGCACAAATCGTCTTCCTTTCTTCGTATATAATGCACCTCAATAGGGAGATACACGCTCCGAAAGGGTGGATGCTACTGAAGGGTATTCAAATGAAGGAGTCAAGTGACTGGCTCCTGACGACTTCTATAGTCTCGAACTCGAGACTCACACATCCTCCAGAGTCAACATCTTACGCAGGTAGAAAGTGTTCCCTTGATCAACCTCACCAGCAGCTGCCTAACAGCTCTCGACATCAGAGCCATTCTGTCACCATATCGGATACAAATGGCTCTGGTGCCCGACCGGAGAGAACCAAATTGGATATTTATCCCTGTTCTCTCTCGAAGCCCTTCTGCAGGTGCTGCCTCAGAACCCCATACGTGACCTCTGGGAAGGTCCGAGCTGTTCCTGAATGAGGTAACGCCGGTCCTGAAGTCCGAACTCCATCAGAGACACAAGTCTGACCCTCATCACGCAGGTGCACCTCGAGGAAGTGATCATGAAGGAGTCTGTTCAGCTAAGGACCAACACGAAGTCTTGTTCCTAACATGTAACTATCGAGACTTTCAGAAGAGCGTACTGTAGAGCCAAACACGACAATCAAAATGGTGATGCACAAATGGGTGGCTGTAGGCTCGCGAATGCAAGGACACACAGATATCTTCAAGACGATAGACCTGTGTATAGGTAGAACAATCTATTCGTATGATCATCATTTCATCGCAGGTATGTCTTCATCTACATAGATACGCTTGTATATATACGTCTTCCTTCGTCTGTTCTTGGCACTTCCTCGCTAACACGAAAAACGGCAAACAAGTACTAAAGAAAGAAAAAAAGGCTCTCTCTCTCTCTCTCTCCACACACACACACAGAAACACACACATATTATATATATATATATATATATATATATATATATATATATATATATATATATATATATATATATATATATATGGAATATACGCCACCACGTCGTCTTTCCATTACAAACATTCCCAGAAGAAAAAGACTTTACATAACAGCAATAAACCGTGTTCGGGGCTGGGGACATTCCCCACACGTCTCGGCCACAGGGAAAAGAATATTCTGATGACGTCAATTTTGTCCCTGTTTCGTTTCCCCTGGCGGCGAGGCCGTCCTTGTATGGCGGGTATTAGGAGGGTGAATATGGCTCCAGCCTGAGCATGGTCTGAGCACATATGCTGAGCAATGTGATGTCATGTCCTGAGTACTCTGAAGTTATGTCCTGAGCGGCGTGAGGTCACATCCTGAGCAGTCTCAGGTCATGTCCTGAGCAGTATGAGGTCACATCCCGAGCAATCTCAGGTCATGTCCTGAGCAGTATGAGGTCACATCCTGAGCAGTCTCAGGTCATGTCCTGAGCAGTATGAGGTCACATCCTGAGCAGTATGAGGTCACATCCTGAGCAGTCTCAGGTCATGTCCTGAGCAGTATGAGGTCACATCCTGAGCAGTATGAGGTCACATCCTGAGCAGTCTCAGGTCATGTCTTGAGCAGTCTCAGGTCATGTTTTGAGCAGTTTCAAGTCTCCTTATGAGCGGCTTCATGTCATACCCTGAACAATCTCAGGTCATTTCTCCAGCAGTTTCAGGTCACAACTGGAACAGTCTTAGACTGTATCGTAAAGCAGTCTGGGGTTATACTCTGCGCAATCTCAGGTCACAGCTTGAAAAACCTAGGGTTATACCCTGAGGAGTCTCAGACCTGTGGTCTTCAGGAGCTGTGACAACGCCAGTATTATGGTCACACTAGGTCACCGTGATGCTCTGTCTGTGTGGAGGTCTTCTTCGACACAGACCAGTCTGTAACATTCTTCGTTACGACCCATGGTTTCATGTCTGCGAGTCCTGTTCGCCAGTTGAACTCGTGATGAAGTTTAATTGTGACCAGGTAGTTACCAGAGCCAGAGGTTACTATCTGTGTGTGACATGGTCGTCATCAGGACCTCTGTTTATTGTGTGTTTGTATGACCTGGTCATTACTGGCGCCAATGATTAGTGTCTGTATGTGATGTGGTCATTAAGAAGAGCTGGAGTCAGTGTCTGAGCTGGTCGTCATCAGAATCTACCACAGTAACCAGATCTTCAAGATTGCTCAAATTCCTATCTATTCATCTGATCCATTTCTCTCATTTCTTCCGTAACAACTAGATCATTAATCTTCCATTTCATTCATCCTGTTTATCCTTGCTTAAACACTATACGAAAAATTTGCAGTAGAGGATCCCCCTCAATTGAAAGAGAGTCGTGAAAAACCTTACCAGACTTCTGCATGGATCTTTCTTCCTGCTTCGGAAACAGAGAATCGTGGACGGAACACATGAGTAGGTATGAAAAATACACTAATAGTTACGTGGGTGTAAGGCAGATGGCCATTTTCATATGTTTCTAGAGTACGATGTGCAGACCTCCATGGTGTAATGTATAGGGTTGCTGGCCGTAACACCTTCTCGGGCTGTTCGGGGGCAGGGCTGCATAGGTTCGATTCCTGTTCAAGAAACCAGGATGTTCTGGCTCTGAGTGAAACAATGCTTAAGGATCAGGTGAAGAATGGCTTGGATAAGTGTTAGGAATAAAGTCCGAGGCTGGTGAGAGGACAAAAGCTAAAAAAGGAGTAGCACTACTCCTGAAGCAGGAGTTGTGGAAGTGCGCGAGTGTAAGTGAGCTCTAGAATGATGCGAGTAAAACTGAAAGTGGATGGTGAGAGGTGGGTAATCACTGGTACTTATTCACCTGGCCATGAGAAGAAAGACCATAAAAGGAGCAGCAGCAGTTTTGATGCAAGAGACAGGATATTGGTGATGGGTGATTTAAATGCGAAGGTGAATATTGTGGCCGTCGAGGGTAAGATTGATGGAGCATGGTGGTATTCAGAAGTGTGAGTGGAAATTGGGAACAGCGTCTGGAGTTGTGCTGAAAAAGAACTGGTGATTGGGAATACCTCGTTTAAGAAAGCCATAGACAATATGCATATATCAGTAAGAAAGATGGTCAGCGGGCATTATTGTATTACATATAATTGATAGGCGTGTAAGAGAGACTTTTGGGTGCGAATACACTAAGAGGGGCAGCTGGTGGTCTGATTATTACCTTCTAAAGGCGAGGGTGAAGAACTGTAGAGGTTGTCAAAGTACTGATAACAAGAGAGTGGTGAGAGTAAATGAGCTACGAAAAGAGACGTGAGAAGAAATACCAGGAGAGATTGAGTGTAGAATTGCAAAAGGTGAGAGCAGGTGAAGCAAGGGTGTGAGTAAGGAATGCGAGGTATTTGGGGAAGCAGTGCTGGCATTTGCAAGAGATGCATGCGGGATGAGTAAGGTGGGAGTTGCTCAGATTAGAAAGGGTGGGGAGTGGTAGGATGAAGAAGTGAAGTTTTAAGTGAAAGAGAGAAAAGTGGTATTTGGGCGTTACTTACATAGACGGAGTGCAATTGATTGGAAAAGATATAAGTGGAAGCAGAAGGTCAATAGGGAGGTGCAGGGGTTGAAAAAGAGGGCAAATAAGAATAGGAGTGAGAGAGTATCAGTAAATGTATAGCAGAACAAGATGTTTTAGAAGGGGGTCAACCATGTAAAAAAAGAAATAACAAATGGGAACACCGGCAACGGGGATTAATGGAGAAGAGGTAACAGGTAGTGATGAAGTGAGGAGGAGATCGAGTGAGAATTTTGAAGAATTGTTGCATGCGTTTCATGACACAGTGGCAGATGTAGGGTGTTTACGCTGGGATTTATGCGAAGTAAGTCATGGAGAGCGGTTTGATGAAGAGGGAAGAGTTGGTGAAAGCCTTGCGTAAGATGTAGTGTGTAGTTGATTGGTTATCTAGGATTCTCAAGGTATGTATGGATCATGTGAGATGCCTAGAGGTTGGTGGAATGTGTGTATAGCGCCAATGCATAAGGGCAAGGGGGATGAAGGTGAGTGTTCAGATTACACAGGTATAAGCTTGTTAAGTATACTTGGCAAGTTGCATGGGAGGGTATTGAATAAGTAAAATTATGTACAGAGCATAAGACTGGGGAGGAGCAGTGTGGTTTCTGAGGTCGTATAGAATGTGTGCATTAAGTGTTTTGCTTTGAAGAATGTGTGTGAGAAATATTTGGAGAAACTCAAGGCTATTTATATGACATTTATGGATCTGGAAAGAGCATATGATACCGTTGACATAGATGCTTTGTGGAAGGTCTTAAGGATATATGGAGTGGGAGAAAAGCATATGAAAAGAGTGAGAGGTTTCTTAACAAGAGGGTGAGGCATGTGTACCAGCGGGAGAAAAGGAGAGTAAGTGGTTGCAAGTGAAGGATAGTCTGCGCCAGGGGTGTGTGATGTCTCCATGGTTATCTAATTTGTTTATGGATGGCGTGGTTAGGGAGGCAAATGCAAGAGTTTTGGAGAGAGGGGCGAGTAGGCTGTCTGTTGGGGAAGTAAGTCAGCTGCCGTGTGCTGATGATACACCGCTGGAGGAAGATTCGAGTGAGAAACTTCATAAGTTGATAAATGAGTTTGGAAGGATGTGTGAAAGGTGGAAGTTGAGAATAAATGCGAATAGAAGTAAAGTTATAAGGTTTAGCAGGGTTGAGGGTCAGATTAGAAAAGATGGGAGTTTGAATGGTAAAACATTGATTGAAGTAATGTCCTTTAGATTCCTGGGAGAAGACATGGCGGAAGACGGAACTAATGAAGCGGAAGTGAGTCAAAAGGTGGGGAAGGGGGCGAAAGTTCTGGGGGCGATGAAAAATGTGTGGGAAGAGATGTTGTCTGGGAGGGCAAAAATGGGTATGTTTAAGTGTACAGTAGTCCTAACAATTTCAAATGGATGTGAAGCATAGGGTATAGATGAGGATATGCAGACGAGGGTGGAAGTGATGAAAATGAAATGTTTAAGGACAATATGTGGTGTGAGGTAATTTGATCGAGTAAGTAATGAAAGGGTAAGAGAGATATGTGAAAATAAAAAGTGTGTGGCTGACAGAGCAGAAGAGGGTGTGTTGAAACGGTTTGGTCACATGGAGGGAATGAATGAGAAGTTAACGACAAGGATATATATGTCAGAAGTGGAGGGAAAATGGAAAAAGGGATAGACAAATTGGAGATAGAAGGATGGAGTGAAACAGACTAAGTACTTAAGATTGGGGCCTGAACATACAGGAGGATGAAAGTGAACTAGAGGAAAAAGTGAACTAGAATAATCTAGTATACTGGGTCGATGTGCATTCAATGAACTGAACCAGGACACGCGGTAAGCGACCAGGGTAAACCGTGGGAAGGTTTGTGGGGCCTGGTCGTGGATAGGAAGCTGTGGTTTCGGTGCATTACACATGATGGTTCATAGATGCGGCTTTTCTTCGTCTATTCCTGCTGCTACCTCACTAACGCGAGAAACGTCGGTCAAGACAAGGGGAAAGTATGAGATATACCTGATTAGGGTATTCAGTTGCCAGTGTCGTCTCAGCTAACATGATGATGAAAATGAAGGTATAATTCTATAGTAGTAATACTATTGTAATATCCCTCAGGTATCTGTCAGCTGAAACGATGACTCCCTCATCTTGTCTTACAGTATTGTTGGCCTTCGTACAGCGTCTCTTGAATGATACATTCTTCATCATATCTTATATTCCTCAGAGTTACCCAGCAATCTCATCAGCATAAAACCACTGTAACTATATGCTCGTAATTGTTTCGTCTTTACCAGCTGATAATTGCAAATAATTGCAAGTAATTATGCTGACATTTGTTTCTTTCCCTACACCGGTAAGCTTTAGGATTGACTACCTAAAGTCTTCACATGCCTTTCCCCAACTCGCATAACTTGACCCTTTTTTGAAAAAGGAAGATCGTCCGCTCCTTCCAAAACTTTCAAATCGTTTCTCCTACTGCTATCAGGAATTTCCCACGGATGAAGCCTTGACTAAGCCATGCATTCAAGGCCCCGGGCGTCCCCTGCAGGGGAGGAGGGAAGCTGTCTCCATCCCAGAAACGTTGGGAGTTGGCATCAACCTCAGGGTGGCTGTGAGCCCCTGGGAGGGCGGGTTAACCTTACCTTTTGGTGAGAGTGAAGGTCTCTGATTGACTCTTGGCTCTTCCCCTTCCTGGCAATGTTTACCTTTTCGCATTCCCGTTGCCGTTATTGACTTTCTACATCCCCTTCTCCCACCCCCTTCTGTTTGCTCTTACGCGTCCTCCCTTTCCCACCCGTTTTCTTTTTACTCTCCCCCCCTTTTTTTTCTTGTCAGTGCGAGTGCGAAATTCACGTGTTTTATTTTGACGTTTCGCTTCAAATTTGCTTTTTGGGTTTCTTTTACATATTTCATTTTGGTTGTTTGTTTTAGTGATATTTGTCAAGAGAGGATAACAATTTGCGTTATCCTGATATACGAGTAGAATAATCCAAAAGAATAATCTGTTTATGTTTGTTGATGCATATACACCAAACATTCATTGTTGATGAATGAAATTCTCTCAGTTTAGATTTTTTTTTTTCATTTTCATATCAAAATTGCTGTTTGGATGAACTGAGCCAACGTGAGGTTCAAACCGTTTGTGTGATACACTTCACAGTTAAGCTGGTCGGTCCTCCGTCCGATCACTGTGTAGTCTTTCATCTTACACTATGAGGGACCTGACGCCTTCCCCTTCCTCCTCCCCTGTAGGAAGTGAAGTCTTCCCCTTCCTCCACCCCTGTAGGAAGTGAAGTCTTCCCCTTCCTCCACCCCTGTAGGAACTGAAGTCTTCCCCTTCCCCCTTCCCTGTGGGAACTGACGTCTTCCCCTTCCCCCTTCCCTGTGGGAACTGACGTCTTCCCCTCCCTCCTTCCCTGAGGGAAGTGAAGTCTTCCCCTCCCTCCTTCCCTAAGGGACCTGACGTCTTCCATTCCCTCCTTCCCTGAGGGAAGTGACGTCTTCCCCTCCCTCCTTCCCTGAGGGAAGTGACGTCTACCCCTTCCTCCACCCCTGTAGGAAGTGACGTCTTCCCCTCACTCCTTCCCTGAGGGAAGTGACGTCTTTCCCTTCCCCCTTCCCTGAGGGAAGTGACGTCTTCCCCTCCCTCCTTCCCTGTGGGAAGTGATGTCTTCCCCTCCCTCCTTCCCTAAGGGACCTGACGTCTTCCATTCCCTCCTCACAGTGACTTCCTAAGAAACAAAAGAGTGAAGAACAGGAAGAGGCGAGAATGATATGAACTTGAGGAAAGATGAAGAGAATAGATTAAACAGGTATATGATGGCTTAGAGTCCTGTGATGGTGTGGGTCTTATGGTGATGTGGGTCGTATGGTGACGTGGGTCCTATGGTGGTGTGGGTCTTATGGTGACGTGGGTCTTATGGTGATGTGGGTCCTATGGTGACGTGGGTCTTACGGTGTCGTGGGTCTTACGGTGTCGTGGGTCTTATGGTGTCGTGGGTCTTATGGTGTCGTGGGTCTTATGGTGTCGTGGGTCTTATGGTGACGTGGGTCTTATGGTGTCGTGGGTCTTATGGTGTCGTGGGTCTTATGGTGGCGTGGGTCTTATGGTGACGTGAGTCTTAAAGGTGGCGTGGGTCTTATGGTGATGTGGGTCTTATGGTGACGTGGGTCTTATGGTGACGTGGGTCTTATGGTGGCGTGGGTCTTATGGTGACGTGAGTCTTAAAGGTGGCGTGGGTCTTATGGTGATGTGGGTCTTATGGTGATGTGGGTCTTATGGTGGCGTGGGTCTTATGGTGACGTGAGTCTTATGGTGACGTGAGTCTTATGGTGACGTGAGTCTTATGGTGTTGATGGTCTGATGGTCATGTAGGTCTTACAATACGAGTTCTATTGTGGTGTGGGGTCTTATATTGGTGTGGGGTCTTATGATAGTGTGGGTGGCGTGGATCTTACGGTGACCGGCTGCGTGGGTCTCCAGGGAGTCATGGGTTCCCTTGACACACGACACCATAATCGTGATAATGGAAATGGTACGGTGGCCAGAGATTACGGTGGTGGTGTTGTGGTGGTAAGGCTGTACGTCTTGCTTCTTGTGGTAGAAGCGGTGTCGTGTGTGTGTGTTGGTGCTCTATGTTAGGTGTGGAGATGCAGTGTAGTTTTACCTAGTGGGATACAAATGGTTTGTTTTACGGTGATCTAAAGTGGGAGCATGATGGTACTCCGCTTACGTTTGGTGATTAAGAGACGGTGTAATGGTAGGTGGCGCGTTTTATTAGACAGGTCCCATATTTGTGCTAAGATGCTAAAGAGATAGAGAGGTCTTCAAGGGTGATTGAGGAAAGATAATTCACCCCCTGGGGGTGTTTTAGGAAAGGTAATAAACTCTTCAGAGGTGATTTAAGAAAGGTGATACACTCTCTAGGGGTGATCTAGGAAGGGTAATACACCCTTACTGTTAATTAATGGTAATTAAGAGTTTTCTCTATCAAACAGAGGGGTAAGAAAACGCACGGGGTCTGAGCATGAATCCTTGGATATGAAAGTGAACGAATCTCTCTCTCTCTCTCTCTCTCTCTCTCTCTCTCTCCTACCCCCTTCCCCCCAATCATAATCATCCCTGCCAGTCATGGCGCAGTGGCCAGACCCACCCACACTAATGACTTGATCACCCGTCGTCATCATTACTCCATAAAAACCCTGAAATTTCCTTGGCATCAGAGCGAGCCCGCGCTGTCATCCAGGCCTCTGCAATGTCAGCACTAATAAGGAAATCATAATTTATAACCTTTGCCCTAAAAGATTAGCAGCAGGAGGTAGCTGATGGCATGTCATTTTCAACGGATAGAAAAA
>NC_092243.1:12155983-12158483 GCF_036320965.1 Panulirus ornatus | reverse complement strand
GGGTGTATGTGGTCACGTAAAAGGCTTGACTATTTTACGATGGAAACATAAATTGTATCATTTCTTCTGTTTTTTTTTTAAACCCCAACAGACAAAAAACAAGATGGTTGACTTTAGGAAAGTAAAAACTGTATTGCAATTACTAGGTAAGCATTTTTGCGGACTTTGTGTGCAAGAAAGTAGATTCTTCCTTAATTGGACGTATTCATTTCTTAAGAACTGAGGGGAGTCTCGTGTTTCATGGCACTGTTTGTGGACGAGAAAAGAAAAGGGCGTTTAAGTTAATGACTGGCATGATTTCTTTTATTTCGAAGTACATCAAATTTTTCAAATATAACATGATGAAATATATTGGATGAACGACTTAAGAATAACGAAAAATTATAAAGTTATAAGATTACATTAAGGAATAGTAAACAATATATATATATATATATATATATATATATATATATATATACACTGAAACTTTTCTCTTTTATGGAATTTTCTCTTGGTAGTTTGTGTGTGTGTGTATGTAGCCCAGTTGTGTTACCTTGTGTCAGCGTTCATTCCATACCCTGGCAAGTCTCCATCATATAGCCTAACGTCGTAAACTTCCTTTCCATTTCAGTGAAGACTTGGGCGAGGCGCCGGCTGCCAGACGGGGGACCTGCTCTCCTCAGCTCGTAACACCAGCGGTATGAAAATCTCCTCAGAAATGGAGGCGAAGGAATTCGACATCGTCTTCAGAGCTTCTCGTACAATATATATGGGGGATTAGAGTGCTTATACGCCCTCAACAGAACATCGGAGAGGACTTGAGAGTGCCTAGTCTTCTTTTAAGAGGCCCTCGCTTTGCTGACGCTTAAGGACGGAAGATTCAGAGGCAGAGAGGGAGAGACAGAGAGAGAGACAGTAACGAGAGACCAGCCCTCATGGAACTGCCTGAGCTGCTGGAAACATACGGAGGAAATAAACCTGGCCAGAATGAGGAACCGCAGGATAAGATGGAGAAAGCAGCGGGTCGTGTAATAAGGAGCAGCGTGCATGAAGCGAGGCCTCAAGACCAACGCCCGTAAAATCTTCCAAGACCCACCACCTCCAGGAGACAGACCACAGCTCCTGGGGCTAGCGAGCGAAGGTGTGTGGGGGGATACGCACGTACGGACAGTGGGGAGAGGGCACTAGGGAAATATATGTAGGGAGAGAAAGAGACGTTTGAGAACCAGAACACCTCATGAAGTCCAATATTTTGGAAATGTGCGTCGATTGAAATCTGATTTCTGTTTCACAGAGGAGAAATACGTGATTGTCACCGACACCCAGAATGAGAAATATTGAAATTGTATGTTTCTCATGTGTTCTTGTATAGATTCAGATCGCAATAGATGTATGAGGAGACGATTTGATTTTCTTCTGACTTTAAGTATAATAAGAGAAAAAAGAATGCCAACATGGGCGTAAGATAAAGAGAAAAATATGAACAAACATTTTTTGAAATGAAGTACAGTTGCTTTATAAGATATGCCAATATGTCGCAGATCAATTACATTATGAGAAATAGCCACGAAAACATTATAACTCAAGGAAAAACATATGGCTAGTCTGTCCAAATAGATAAGAGTTACTCACAGATTATGATAATTATATTTTTTGTACAGGGAAAACAATTTCATTAACTCTGAAAACGAAAATCATTTTTCACTTTGTGCAATGTAAAAGCACTGTGATATATACACTAAGTTTCGTAAATTTATAAAGACAAGTGATTAGTAGATGAATCAAAACTCGTTTCAAGTAAGAAATTGACTAAACGAATTATTTACTCAGAAACAGATTAATACTTCGAATTCGATGCTTCCATGAAAATGTAATGACCTCAGCCACCACTACATTAACGTACTAAGAGATTAATACAACTTTAACCAGGTATAATTTGATAAGTTTATGTGACATGCTGGGATGATCAATAATGACTGAACTGGCGGTAATTGGTAATCGATGATGGCCCAATTGACGGTAAAGGGTGATTAGTAATGACCGAACTAATGGTTGAAGTGCCTTTCTTTAACTTTAAGAGTGTAATCAAGATGTGCCCAGCTTAAGGGATCGCCAGAGAAAGATACTACGAGGACATGAAGACGAAGACTTAGTGTCGCCCCGAGATCATCAATTAACCATGCATGATGGACACATTACCAGTGAATGACCGAGGCCAGATCGGTCCATGAAGTTATCGTAGCCCATCCATTCGCGGTGTCTGTTATTACCATGCCAAAACCCCCACCACGTAATCGAGGCCAGACCTGCTACATGGACAGTGAGGTGAAGGTTGAGCCTGAGGTGTGAGGGAACTGGCCGGTATCGTGAGCTGAGGAAAGGGGAAAAGTCTCGCAAGATGGCGAGGTCAAGCGACGCGACTTTCCTGTACGTCATCTGGGTCATGTTGGCCGTGGCCCGGGAATGCCTGTGTTCCAACGGTGAGTAGTAGAGCAGACCATAGCATGCCTCTGTGTCC
>NC_092243.1:12130983-12148483 GCF_036320965.1 Panulirus ornatus | reverse complement strand
TTTTTCTCGAATAATTGACCCAACCAAGTCGTAAAACATATTCCCTGTCTGATGGAGACATAAATAAGGTTCATTAAAAAAAGGAGAGAAATATGGAGGTCGCTGTGCGAGGCCACACGGTAATGAAGGCTGTCTGAGAGAGAGAGAGCAATTACATCCGCTGCTTGCTTAAAGCAAGTTAAAATACGTTACACTGATTACATTGCAAAATAACTCCAACAATGTAATTTGGTGGTTGGGATTATATAAAGGCCCTGTTGTATTTCTAACACATTAGAGAGTCAGGATGTGGTCTGGTCTTGTACTCAAAAATAGATATATCATGCAATCATAACGAGTAAAAAAAAAAAAAGGCATATACATGTATATCGCATGTACATGTATATCGCATATACATGTATATCGCATATACGTACAGCTTTGTCTCGCAGTCTTTTGTTTTGTATAACCAGTGTTATATGATTAACCTTTTGACCTGGACAGGAAAGAATGTTTAGACTAGCGAGGTCACATTCGTACTATGATACAACCTTTTAAGTTTTTGTATGCTTTGGACGGTCGCAATCTCATAGCTAAGTTTATTCCTTTCATTCACTATTCCCTCACTTTAAAAGAACTTCGATATATATTTACTTCCAAATTTGTAGCTTGATATCATGTTCTGGCCACTGTTTGCTCTAGTCTTGCATCTTGCGAAGAACTGTTCGCTGTTTACGTGATCAGATTGGTGTATAAGCTCAAAGGTTGGTTTCAGGTCACCAAACTTCATTTTTCTGTGGTGGATGAATTTATGGCCTGTAGACTTTTCCCCCGTCACTCAGCTCCTAAAAGCTGGTGCCATTCTGGCTGCACTCCTTTGGACGTCCTCCATTAGTTCTATGTATATTTTGATGTGCAATGACCAATCCTGTTCAAGAAAAGTTCTTCGCGTTATTCGAGGTAAAAAAAGAAAAAAAGTTGGCTTACGAACTTATAGCTATTACTTTTACTTTTACTATTACTATTACTATCACTTTTGCTATTACTACTATTACTAGGAGTGAAATCACAAGAACCAAGCCTTAGATAGCTTATCAGATGGAGATAATCAAACTTGTTAGATAACTTCGAATACTGTATTACATATAGATATGATACAGAACTCCTTTCTGAAAAGGTCTTAGTATTACCCTAAACCCCCTTTTTTAATTGCTCTTCCAACTCCATTGCTGCGCTGTATTCAGTAGCGGAGTCATGATGGCCTCCTCTTAAGCCAAAAGTTCTTTGACGAGACTGTCCTATGGTTAACTGACAATGGTACAGCCTCGCCAAAGTAGATTTTTTCACTCGCAGGTACAGCTCCAAGTAGATTGAGTCAGGTAACACACACACACACTCACGCACACACACACACACACACACACACACACACACACACACAAGCAAGCGAGAATCACGAGCTGTTCCA
The DNA here is from genome assembly GCF_036320965.1 of Panulirus ornatus. Taxonomy (NCBI): domain Eukaryota; kingdom Metazoa; phylum Arthropoda; class Malacostraca; order Decapoda; family Palinuridae; genus Panulirus; species Panulirus ornatus. The sequence continues at coordinate 12,147,036 of NC_092243.1, read as the reverse complement.
ATCTTAACCCTGTAAAAACTCGTATCTTAGAGACGTTACTAATTAACCCATGACACGTAGTATATCAAATCCAACAATCATGTCACTCCATGTCAACCAGCAGGCTGTCGAGACTTACACACACACACACCTCCAACACACCGAGTTCTTTTTTCCTTTTTAAATTCCTCGACCAAAATTAAGTCTGACAAGAGGAACGAGTTCGTGATTGTCACACGTCGGAGTTAAATCTAAAAACCTTCTTTGATACCAGACTCATTACATTTGCCAGCGCGTCGTAAAGACGACGTCGGGCGGGGGTGGGTGTCGTTAAGTGTGTGAGGTGTAGAGTGTGTTGTTTAGCTCGTAAACACCTACACAGCTGACGGTAACGTCCCGCGTTGCCTGGAACACCTGACGCTTTAACTTCACAACCACCCATTACTGCCCAGCTCTACCTACCCTCCGGAGCCACACCGCCACACACTCACACTAGCCAGGAACTGTTTGAGTTAACATGGTGAAGCCAGAGCACAGTGGAACATTCATCTATATTCTACGTATGGGTAGAATTATCTACGTCTTCGTTGTTATATGTAGAGTTCACTTGTATCTTTTTTTTTTCCTACATCGATTTACTCTTCTCCTCTGCACCACAAAGACCTCAGTCTTTCACAAGCAGTCTCGATGGTGATCCAGTAGTTGTGTTCCCTTGTTTTCCTTTGTGTTGTGTACAACAGCTTAAACAGAGAATGAGTTTCATTCGTTACTTAAAAAGCTAGATGTAAACCTACCTCCAAATGAAAACGTCCCCCTTTTTTTTTATGATGTACGATGAAGGTTTGGATGAAAACGTGCAATGAATAACAAAACACACTGGGATAAAAGAAGCGATAACCTTGTTGATATTTATCGGGAAGAAGGAAGAAGAAGACATTAAAGATAACAGAGACAGGACTTTACAAACTGCGAAATGAACGCTGAGGGGTGGAGCAAGCTAGCTTCAATATAGTATGAACACATGTCAGGCTGAAGGATGAAGAATGGCTTGGTGAGATATTCAACAGTGCATCTTTCAGAGCCTCATGAAAGAGAATCGCTCTTCAAAGAGCCTGTGTGTGTGTGTGTGTGTGTGTGTGTGTGTGTGTGTGTCAGACGGGACTGTGAGTTTACTGAGGGTGCAGGTAACACAAAATCATGACAGGGCAGGAGGAATAGCAGCTGAGGTCTGTGTCGAAATGGGTTGGAAGGATCAGGTTTCCTAATAGCTTTCATAGGAGGGAAATAGTCTGGTACATAAGACTAGTAAGCTGTTGCTAGTGTCGTAAAGTAAGAGAAGACTTAATACACGGGAAAACTCCCTCTCTCTAATGGCACGATAAGTAAAGGTATCAACTTGATCTAGACAACTGGCGAAAGGAAATCCAAAGGAACATTCCAAATTTTCATAATAATTCTATGATGTCGATGATGATCATCGTCGAACTAACGATAAACTTCAAGTCCAGGTGTTCCTGGAACCTAAGGAACTTTAGTTTGATTCCAAGGGCTCTTGGAAGCCTAAGAATTTTACTCAGATCCAGGTGTTCCTGGAACCTAAGGAACTTTAGTTCGATTCCAGGGGTTCTCGGAAGCCGAAGAATTCTAGATCAAGTCCAGAGGTTTTCGGAAGCTAAGGAACTTTACTTCGAGTCCAGGGTTTCCGGGAAGCCAAAGTATTTAAGTTCGAGTTCAAGGTTTCCCGGCAGCAAAGATCTAAAGTTCTAGTCCAGAGGTTCCTAGATGACAAAGAACTTAATTTCAAGTCCAGGGACTCCTGGATGACAAAGAATTTAAGTGCGAGTCCAAGGTTTTATGGAGTTCAGATAACTTAAGTTCGAATCCAGGGGTTCTTGAGTGCTTACGATTTAAGTTCGAGACCACGGGTTCCTGAAAGCCCAAATGATTATATTCAAGTCCATGGTCTTCTAGATGCCAAAGAACTTAAGTTCAAGTCCAAAGACTCCTGGAAGTCGAAAAACTTAAATAGTATCCGGGAGTTCCTGAATGCGAAAGAACTTGCTTTAAGTTCAAGGGTTTTCTAGAATCCAAAGAACTTAATTTGGTGTCCATAGGTTTCGGAAGCCAAGAAACTTAGGTTCGAATCTGGGGGTTAATGGACGCCATAGAACTTAATATAGAGTCCAAAGCTTCCTAGAAGTCAAAGAAAATAAGTTCGAACATAGGAGTTCTTGGATTCTAAAGAACACAAGTTCGAATCCATTAGTTCGTGGAAGCCAAATAACTTGAGTTCGAGTCCTGGGGGTTCCTGGAAGCCGAAGAACGTGAGTTCGAATCCAGGGGTTCGTGGAAGCCAAAGAATTTGAGTTCGAATCCAGGGGTTCTTGGAAGCCAAAGAATTCCTGCCGAATCCAACGTCTGACACGAATCCAGTGAATTATGGCTGCTGTAAGTGATCTCGTATATCATACACACAAGCTTTCCAGCGGAACCAGGAGTAGCATTAATCCACTTTAGAATGGAAATACGACTCTTGAGAATGCCAGTACGACCCCTGAGCACAGCACAGTGGTACGACCCTTGGGTAGGATGGCCCGGTCTTCTCAATCGAGTCAAAGGTCACGCCATCACAGGCAAGGGTCATACCGTCGTGTTCGAGGGTCGTACTGTCTTACTCAAAAGATTAAACGAGGGTTGATAATGACCACCTTACAGACCTGTTTGCTTGCTCGCTTGCGCTCTCTCTCTCTCTCTCTCTCTCTCTCTCTCTCTCTCTCTCTCTCTCTCTCTCTCTCTCCCCCACCTCTTCTACGCTCGCCAGAAATCCTTGAATAATTCCTGGTCAGATATCGCCAATGTTTCTCTTTTACCTCTCTCTCTCTCTCTCTCTCTCTCTCTCTCTCTCTCTCTCTCTCTCTCTCTGTTCTGAATTCCTTCCCACACAGCCACCAACGGCATTACATTATCATTAAAACCGTACACTGGTCCGAAATGAATAAACGAAACTGGCCCAAATTCGCCTCTAACATTTCCACACTCTATCTGTGTCGCATCTAAAATTATCTTTTGTATTCCTGCCAGTCCCCCAGACGGAAGGGAATGCCTACCCTCTCATTACACTGGCAAAAGTGAGAATAATGCAAAGGTCGTTATCAGTCGATGCGTTCATGTAATCACCGAGAACCACCGGGAAATGGCATTTTGCATCAGCGTTGTAATTTGTTTATTCATGACGTTATCCTCGGCAAACTGGCCTCTTATCCATTATTAAGTAGCTGGAAAACGATATAGATTCACCAGACTTGGGGGTAGGGGGAAGGGGGTTAACGCAAGGCATAAAAAGAAAAAGAGCATCAAAGACATCATTGTATGGTTTCCAGTCTTAAGCTTAAGAACTGGAAAAAAAAAAAGCATCAAAGACATCATTGTATTAAGAACTAAAAAAAAAAAAAAAGCATCAAAGACATCATTGTATTAAGAACTAAAAAAAAAAAAAAGCATCAAAGACATCATTGTATTAAGAACTAAAAAAAAAAAAAAAGCATCAAAGACATCATTGTATTAAGAACTAAAAAAAAAAAAAAAAAGCATCAAAGACATCATTGTATGGTTTCCAATCTTAAGCTTAAGAACTGAAAAAAAAAAGAAAGATTTACCTACATAGTGACTCTAAGGTGACTCTGTTCACCTATAGGATCTTTTACACATCACAAAATATAGACGATCAAACCGCGAGGGTTTTATGATAGAAACTATATCCCGATTAATCATGGTCTATGCGAAATGTTAGTCTGTGATTACGGTCATAAATCACAGTGTTTTATCGCTACATCAATTATATTTTTCATTTTTTTCTATCAATAACCCGTAACATGGCGGACAGGGCTGGCATCAAATTCACTGTGATTTACAGTTTCACAATGAAAATTTTTTTTTCCATATCTTTTGAAAGGTAACCAAAGTCGAAATGAGCCAGTTCATTAATAGCTGGATATAGCTTCATATTAAGTCTTCACTTTCCACCACTAGTAAGCCTCGAATACGTGAATAACAAATGAATAAATGTATACAGCTAATGTATCACTTAGATGTGTAACTAGTGCACAGCCTATACTTACTAGCGCATCGCTAATGTATGACTACTGCATCGCTATTGTATAAGTACTGCATCGCTAATGTATGACTAATGCATCGCTGATGTGTAACTGCTGAATTGTGAGCATAGCCAGTGCATAGCTAATTTATAACTAATGTATAGCATGTACAATCAGATCATCGCTAGTGAACAACTAGTGCTTAGAGAGTAAAACCAAGACATCGCTAGTGCATAACTACTGCATAGCTAATGTATAGCCAGTGAGACATCAGCGTATAACTATTGCACAATACCCAGGGCATAACTAGTGTATAACTATTGCATGGTGTATAACATCAGGTCTTCACTAGTGTATAAGTTCTATGGATATTCATACCATCACTAGCGTGCAACAACCACATGGCGTGTACGACCAATGTATTATTAGTGTACGACTGTTGCATGGCGCGAATAAGTGAGACATCAGCGGTATAGAGCTATTGCATAGCGTGTATAACCAAGACATCACGAATGTATAACTACTTCTTAACACGTGAAACCAATCCATTATTAGTTAATAACCACTGCATAGTGTGCGTAACTAATGCATTGTTTGTGAAAAATCAGTACAACACACACACACACACATTATGTATATATATATATATATATATATATATATATATATATATATATATATATATATATATATATATATGTGGTCACACTGTACTCATCATTGGAATAGGTCGCACTGAAAAAAAAGAAAATGCTTGTGAACCCTTGATATATACAGTGGTGAGGTAGTGTGTGTGTGTGTGTGTGTGTGTGTGTGTGTGTGTGTGTGTGTGTGTGTGTGTGTGTGTGTGAAGCGTGCAGGGGAGACTCATGTAGAATGGGCCATTAGGAAGTCACACGAGACATGCGTCTCTCTCTGTTCTCGACATTGCTTTCCTCTTGGTACGTGGAGACCAGCAAGGCCTCGCCCGTGGCTGAGCGTACCCCCACTTGCCGGGTCTCGAACCCCGGCCAGTTAGACACAATATAACAACATAATCTGGCTATTAAGGATACTTTTATTGCCTCGAACGCCAAGCCCAAATGTAATACAGCAATTTGGAAAATTACTTTATAATCATGTAGTATTTTGAAGTGTGGTGATACCGGTGCTTACTCCTCTACTTTTTGAAGGAGTATGTATATATATATATATATATATATATATATATATATATATATATATATATATATATATATATATATATATATATGTGTGTATGTGTGTGTGTATTTTGCTTGTTCATTCTTATTCATCCATATATCCACGTCAAGTCTATCTATCCATACTTATTCCTTTTTAATCTACATGATTCTTCATTTTTTAACTGTTAATCTTTTAAGTCCATAGATATAGTGGCCTGTCGATCCGGCCAATTTCCCCTTCTACGAAAAGAAGATCTGTGGCTGGGAAAACTGTTCGCTGGAAAAACATTATCCCTCAACCTGAAACAATACGGTTTGCTGAGCTATTGTCCCCGTTTCTCCCGGAGGGAGTTTCTTAATAAATATATCCTCTTTGTTCGTCTGGTTTCCGGCTTAAACATATATCAAGGAAGATGTCGTTTGGATCATTATATATATATATATATATATATATATATATATATATATATATATATATATATATATGTATATATATATATATATATATATATATATATATATATATATATATATATATATATATATATATATATATATATCATATATAAACCTCCAACAGTCAGGATCGAGCCCGGGACCCATACATTATATGTCAGTGTTTTCCTATATTTTTATCATATACGACCTTATGAAAAAATAATAGAATCATAATTGAAACTTCATGCAATTTTGATACTGTTAATATTATTTATCGTAACAGTTAATAACCAAGTGCTTCTTTAAGAGAGTTAGATACTGTCGTACAAACGAGAACAATAATTCACCAGGTTATATAAAGTTAATGTCGACTGACGGACTCCCAGTGTGAGTTATGGCGCAAGTCCTAACAAACTGTGGCTAACCCAGGACAGGATCAGGTTACCCAGAAGCCAGGATCATTACAGACCGAGGCATCGGATGTGTCTGGAGGAGGAAGGCTAAACCCACGATTTATTTCCTCAGAAGTCCACATCAATCGTCCGCGGTGTAACTGTGCTAGAAAATGAAAAGAATTTTGCCCAAAAATGTTCAGTCCTTAGAGTAAATGCTCATATTTAGAGTAGATACTCATATTAAGAGTAAATGCTTATATTTAGAGTACATGCTCATACTTTGAGCAAATGTTCATACTTAGAGCATAGCTTGTTGTATATGCACGAGGTGTCATATTCACACAATGTCCATCATTTTGGATGAAAGTTTGACTAAAGTCACATGACCTCAGATAACATCTGCTTGGTAATAGCGACAACCTTACAGACTATTTCACAACTGAAAGAATCACAGATGATATAGTCAAGTGTCTGAGGTGAATATATATATAGTGCCGATCTCCTTCACTACCGCAAAACAGCGTGGACAAGACGCTAATGTCCCTTTTTATATTCGTTATACACTGCCACAATACGTCTCTCGTGTATAGAGGAAAATTAGAGATACTTTAGGTCGTAATTAATATAGTTGCGTTTTACTAGAAATGTTCGCTGTAAGAAAATGTGGAAACTATTCCGGGTACACTCAAGAAATGTATATTTTGGAAATGACCAATCATCGACCCTTGATAGTCCGGTATATTATCATCCTTTCAAGTTATTATATATATATATATATATATATATATATATATATATATATATATATATATATATATATATATATATATATTTATTTATTATTATCATTATTATACTTTGTCGTTGTCTCCCGCGTTAGCGCAAGGAAACAGACGAAAGAATGGCTCAACCCACCCACATACACATGTATATACATATATGTCCACACACGCACATATACATACCTATACTTCTCAACGAATACATATATATACACACACAGACATATACATATATACACATGTACATGATTCATACTTGCTACCTTTATTCATTCCCGTCGTCACCCCGCCACGCATTAAATGACAACCTCTCCCCCGCATGCGCGCGAGGTAGCGCTAGGAAAGACAACAAAGGCCACATTCATTCACACTCAGTCTCTAGCTGTCATGTATAATGCACCGAAACCACAGCTCCCTTTCCACATCCAGGCCCCATAAAACTTTCCATGGTTTACCCAAGACGCTTCACATGCCCTGGTTCAATCCATTGACAGCACGTCGACCCCGGTGTACCACATCGTTCCAATTCACTCTATTCCTTGCACGCCTTTCACCCTCCTGCATGTTCAGGCCCCGATCGCTCAAATCTTTTTCACTCCATCTTTCCACCTCCAATTTGGTCTCCTACTTCTCGTCGTTCCCTCTACCTCTGACACACACATATATGTATATATATATATATATATATATATATATATATATATATATATATATATATATATATGTGTGTGTGTGTGTGTGTGTAAACACGGACAAGAAATTAAACATCCTCAACTATTGATGGAAGCTCCGACATTATTTGCATAAAACACTTTGCTGTCTAAAAACCCAGCATGCTACCCCCTCTCTCGTCTCTGACCATCTAACACTTTTACGTCACCAGCAGATCCGAACGAAGTCAAACACACATTCGGGACGAGTGACTTATTATTTTCACTGTTCAGAACGCATAATTTGTCGCTGATTCAGTGTTATCTCGAGTGGACCAAATGAGAGTAAACTGTTAGTCTGTTGACTGATATACTCTTTCCCTCTGCTGACTGTGTGATGCCCCCTCAGCCAATTGCCTCCCGCCACCACCACCACCAGAGCGATAAGCTCTCTGAGCTAAATGGAGGACGCCATTACGCCTCATCTAGACACAGCCGTGGACACACACACACACACCAGGTGTTGACCATTTCATATTCACTACACAAGGTGAATTACCGAGTGCAGGCGCGCGCTCCTCCCTCGCTGACGGGATGCAGACTCATGCTAAGGCAATACTGCTGGACATTACCATGAAACGCATACACGATCAAATCTGCTTTTTTAATGGACCTGTTTATGAACACAGGAGACGTGAAGGACAAATTTTGATATACGATGTACACGGGTCTGTTTTTTTTTAACAACAGAGGTGAACGATTAAGTTTTCCGAATACACACACACACACACACACACACACACACACACATATATGTATCTAAATATATTATATATGAACGCGCACATCCATACAACATACAAACCTCCAACATCCAGGATCGAACCCGGGACCCCTGCGTAGCAGGTGGGAATACTATTACTAGGCTATGATCACCCTTAAAAGGGAAATGACTATTGGAATACACTGTAATCGAATACCATTCGTCTCACGTTGGTGAGCAACGGGTTCGCCACTGTTGTGTGAGCCTAGGGGAAATGACCGATGTAGACCTCGTTGCTCACCAACGTGAGACGAATGGTGGTCGATTACATAGTACTCGAATAGTCACATCCCTTTTAAGGGTGATCATAGCCTAGCGGTAGCGCTCCCGCCTGCTACGCAGGGGTCCCGGGTTCGATCCAGGCTATTGGAGGTTTGTATCTATATCTATAAAGATAGATAACTTCCTAGTTTCTTACTTTATTTCCAGCCCTATTATGGCAAATATAGAAAGAATCTTGGCAATTTTGAGAATTTTGTTCTCATCTCCAGGCCCTGGATCTGAACAAACAACAAAACGAAATGAATAATTAGTAGCGATGATCAAACAATGCTGCAGTCATTTAATCATTAAGTAACAGCTTAAGAAAAATACGCTGAACACTTGTTATGCCAGTGAGAAATTGATCATGAGTAAAACTTACATTATAATTATATTTGAATGATTTCCATTAGCGAACAGATTCAATACTAAAATGCTAAAGCCAAAGAACATAGCGAAGGGTTGGAACGTACAGTGATATGAAGATCAAAGGATCGAACTTACATTTACTTTGTCATCGTCTTACCAGTCTACAAGAGACGTAATAGACACGAATATTTGCAGTACAAATGACGTCTGTAGAGAGTCTAGTATCCTTTCACTGAACTCAACCCACCACCACAATAGGATCCCTGACCCTCTCTCATTCCATACGCCATCTCTTCCCAAACACAGCGCATCTGAGACTCTTTACTCAGACTCATGATGCGTCACCGTCATTCTCTCTCTCTCTCTCTCTCTCTCTCTCTCTCTCTCTCTCTCTCTACGACCCACACCCACCCGACACGTAAATATCATCATCAACTCTCTCTCTCTCTCTCTCTCTCTCTCTCTCTCTCTCTCTCTCTCTCTCTCTCTCTCTCTTTACGTATGGATTTATCCCCGTTTCAGTACATTTATCTCTCCACCCTAATCTCTCTCTCTCTCTCTCTCTCTCTCTCTCTCTCTCTCTCTCTCTCTCTCTCTCTCCCTGATCTTCACCCGCCCACACTGACCGTCGTCCAGGCCACCTGGTGGTCATCATCAAGCCACAGTGGAGCGGGGGCCAGCTAAGCTGCCTCATTCCTGGGTCAGAACATATCCTGTTGGCCTCTCGTTTATTAAACCACAGCGCAAGGGGGGGTAAAGGAGGAGCTGCCGCTGGCTTCCTTCTCACATAATTCCCTCTACTTTTCTTGGGGGGGTAAAGGAGGAGCTGCCGCTGGCTTCCTTCTCACAGAATTCCCTCTACTTTTCTTCCACCCCTTAGAAGTAAAAGTAGAAGTTTTCTTTTTCCTTTTTTTTCCCCCCCTTGCAACAACAGTTTGCTCGTTTTCTTTGAACATCCAGTTTTATAGAATTATTTTCTTCCTCTTTTTCAATCTATTCCAGTAGAGTTCAGGTAACTATATATCTCTCTAGTCTTTAATACTGAACGAATTAATGCATGGGCGAGCTGCCATTGTATTAATTCCTTTATCATAAAAACCTGGCATAAGGTTAATCAGGCATTCTCGTTCATACAGTGATAAAAATAAACAGCGTATTAATGAAGCTACGTGCTTTCATTAATAGTTGATGTACAGACCGGTAATCTCGCGCTGAATCAAAGAAATATATATTACATAGTTGTGATTGTTACAACTGTCACTGATCAACTGAATAATATCAATTCAATCTGCATAAAGGGAATGTATGATATATGGTTGTGATTGTTACAGCTATCATTGATCAAATGAATTATATCAACTTAAGCTGTATGAAAGAAATGTATAACATATGGTTGTGACTGTTACAACTATCATTGATCAACTGAATGATGTCGACTTTAATGTGTATGAAAGAAATGTATGATATATGGTTGTGACTGTTACAACTATCATTGATCAACTGAATGATGTCGACTTTAATGTGTATGAAAGAAATGTATGATATATGGTTGTGATTGTTACAACTGTCACTGATCAACTGAATAATATCGACTTAATGTTTATGAAAGAAATGTAATATATATGATTGTAACTATTGAAATGATGATTAACCAACGGAAAAGTACCTACTTTATCTTAATGAAAAGGTGTATGGCACGTGGTTGTGATTGCTAACTTAATAACTGATCAACGGAATACCATCTACGTAATTATAAATGAAAGAAGTGTATAATATACGTTTGTGATTGTTGAAATGATCATTGATCAACTGAATGATGTCTTCTTAATCAAACATTGGACTTCTCATATCTTATGCCCATTACTTGATATTAAGTAGTGATCAAAGTGGAAAAAAAGGGGACGGGGAGATTGTGGATGTATACACATAATTCTAACCACCAACCAAGTAAAGTTTCCAACCTGGCAGATAAAAGCATCGTTACAAAACCATCAACTCTTGTCATCCTATCCTCGGTCAATCCAACCTCTCGCTTTCTGACCAACGTCCCAGAATAGAACTTTCTTTAACTCTCTCTATTGTTATTTCGATCTCTTTCTACGTATACCAGCTGGTCCTCTCCCAAGAGGCACGCAATGATATGCTACCCTTATGGTATGGTCTGTCTACATCAGGTCTCTCTACATGTCCCAAGTCACCTCAACTTTCCTTCTTCAGGTCTTGTGTCGCTGGTGGCAATAGATTTGAAACATTTCCGTTTTCTCTATTTCGTATTGTATCTAGTACTGTCTGATCGAGTGTGATCCTCATTAGCTTCATCTATGCCGTTGTCAGTCTACTATTGTCATTGGTAATCACTGTCCAAATTTCAGCATAATTTTCATTCTATTATACTTTGTCGCTGTCTCCCGCGTTAGCGAGGTAGCGCAAGGAAACCGACGAAAAGATGGCCTAACCCACCTACATACACATGTATATACATAAACGCCCACACACGCACATATACATTTATATATGCATATACATTTCAACGTATACATACATATATATACACATGCACATATTCATACATGCTGCCTTCATCCATTCCCGCCGCCACTCCACCACACATGAAAGGACACCCCCCGCCCCCTCCCCACTTCCCCCGCGTGCGCGCGAGGTAGCGCTAGGAAAGGACAACAAAGGCCATTATCGTCCACACTCAGACTCTAGCTATCATATGTAATGCACTGAAACCACAGCTCCCTTTCCACATCCGGGGCCCCATAAAATTTTCCCCAGGGGTTTACCCAAAGACGCTTCACATGCCCTGGTTCAATCCATTGACAGCACGTCGACCCCGGTGTCCCAAACATCGTTCCAAAATTCATTTCAAATTCCTTGCACCCTTTAACCCTCCGGGCATGTTCGGGGCCCCGATCGCTCAAATTTTTTTTCATTTCCACCCCTTTCCACCCCCAAAATTTGGCCCTCCTACTTCTCGTCTTTCCCCCTCTCCCCTCTGACACACAAAATATATGTATATATATATATATATATATATAAAATATATATATAAATATAAAAAATTATATATTTTGTGTGTGTGTGTGTGTTTTAAAAAAAACGGACAAGAAATTAAACATCCTCAACTATTGATGGAACCCTCCGACATTATTTGCATAAAACACTTTGCTTTTCTAAAAACCCAGCATGCTCCCCCCTCCTCGTCTCTGCCCCACCCAAACACTTTTACGTCCCCCAGCAGATCCAACGAAGCCCAAACACACTTTTTTTTGGGGGACGAGTGACTTTTTTTATTTTAAACTGTTCAAAAAACGCATAATTTGTCGCTGATTCAGTTTTTATCTCGAGGCCCAAAAATGAGAGTAAACTTTTTATTTCTTTTTGACTGATATACTTTTTTCCCCCTCTGCTGACTGTGTGTTTGCCCCCTCACCAATTGCCTCCCCCCCCAAAAAACCCCCCCCACCCCCACCAGAGCGATAAGCTCTCTGAGCTAAATGGAGGAGCCATTACGCCTCATCTAGACACAGCCGGGGACACCACACAACACCGGGTGTTGACCATTTCATATTCACTACAAAAGGGGAAATTTAAACCGATGCGGGGCCGCGCGCTCCTCCCTCGCTGACGGGAGCAGACCCCATGCAAAGGCAATACGCGGGACATTACCATGAAAGCAAAACACGATCAAACTGTTTTTTTTCAATGGACCTGTTTATAAAACACAGGAGACGTGAAGGACAAATTTTGATATACGATGTAAAAGGGGGTCTTTTTTTTTTTTAAAAAACAGAGGTGAACGATTAATTTTTCCGAATACACACACACACAAAAACCACACACACACACACACACAAAAATGTATCTAAATTTTTATAAAATTAAAACGCGCACTCCATACCCCTAAAAACCTCCAACATCCAGGATCGAACCCGGGACCCCTGCGTAGCAGGGGGGAATACAAATTATTTAGGCTATGACCCACCCTTTAAAAAAGGGAAATGACTTTTGGGAATACACGTAATCGAATACCTTTCGTCTCAGTGGGAAAACGGTTCGCCACGTTGTGTGAGCCTAGGGGAAATGACCGATGAAGACCTCGTTGCTCACCAACGTGAGACGAATGGTGGTCGATTACATAGTACTCGAAAGTCACACCCCTTTTAAAGGGGTTGATCAAAACCTAGGGGTAGCGCCCCCCCTTTCTACCAGGGTCCCCGGGTTCGATCCAGGCAAAATTTTGGAGGTTTTGTATCTATATCTATAAAGATAATAATTTCCCTTTAGTTTCTTATTTATTTCCACCCCTTATTATGGGCAAATTAAAAGAATCTTGGAAATTTTTGAAAAATTTTTTTTCATCTCCAGGCCCGGGATCTGAACAAAAAACAAAACAAATGAATTTTTTAAATAGCGATATCAAACAATGCGGAAAAGGCCATTTAATAAATTAAGTACAGCTTAAGAAAAATACGCTGAACACTTGTTATCCCCAGTGAAAAATTTTGATCATGAGTAAAATTTTCTTTATAATTATTTTTTGAATGATTTCCTTAGCGAACAGTTTTAAAATACTAAAATGCAAAACCCCAAAAAGAACATAGCAAAGGGTTGGAACTACAGTGGGTTTGAAGATCAAAGGATCGAACTTACATTTTTCTTTGTCATCGTCTTTCCCCGTCTAAAAAGAACGAATAACACGAAAATTTGCAGTAAAAAATGACGTCTGTAAAAGATCTTTGAAACCTTTCCCCTGAACTCAAACCCCCCACCACAATAGGATCCCTGACCCTCTCTCATTTCCCTACGCCATCCCCTTCCCAAACCCAGCGCTCTGAACTCTTTACTCAGACTCAGATGCGTCCACCTTTATTTTTTCTCTCTCTCTCTCTCTCTCTCCCCTCCCCTCTCTCTCTCTCTACGACCCAAAGACCCCACCCGACAAAATAAAATCATCATCAACTCTCTCTCTCTCTCTCCCCTTCCCCTCACCCCTCTCTCTCTCCCCTCTCCTCTCTTTTCTCTCCTCTCTTTACGTATGGATTTTTTCCCCCTTTCAGTACATTTATCTCTCCAAACCCCAATCTCTCTCTCTCTCTCTCTCCCTCCCCTCCTTCTCCCCCTCTTTTCTCCTCTCTCTCCTTTTCTCCCTGATCTTTACCCCCCCCACACTGAAACCCTCTCCCCGGCCACCTGGTGGTCACATCAAGGCCCCAGTGGAGCGGGGGGGCCCGCCCAAGCTGCCTCATTTCCTTTGGGGCAAACATATCCTGTTGGCCTCTCGTTTATTAAACCACAAAACGCAAGGGGGGGTAAAGGAGGGGCTGCCGCTGGCTTCCCCTTTTCACATAATTCCCTTTTACTTTTTTTTTGGGGGGGTAAAGGGGGAGCTGGGCCCCTGGCTTCCTTCTCACAAATTCCCTCTACTTTTCTTCCACATCCCTTAGAAGTAAAAGTAGAATTTTTCTTTTTCCTTTTTTTCCCCCCCTTGCAACAACAGTTTGCTCGTTTTCTTTGAACATCCAGTTTTATAGAATTATTTTCTTCCTCTTTTTCAATCTATTCCAGTAGAGTTCAGGTAACTATATATCTCTCTAGTCTTTAATACTGAACGAATTAATGCATGGGCGAGCTGCCATTGTATTAATTCCTTTATCATAAAAACCTGGCATAAGGTTAATCAGGCATTCTCGTTCATACAGTGATAAAAATAAACAGCGTATTAATGAAGCTACGTGCTTTCATTAATAGTTGATGTACAGACCGGTAATCTCGCGCTGAATCAAAGAAATATATATTACATAGTTGTGATTGTTACAACTGTCACTGATCAAATGAATAATATCAATTCAATCTGCATAAAGGGAATGTATGATATATGGTTGTGATTGTTACAGCTATCATTGATCAAATGAATTACGTCAACTTAAGCTGTATGAAAGAAATGTATAACATATGGTTGTGACTGTTACAACTATCATTGATCAACTGGATGATGTCGACTTTAATGTGTATGAAAGAAATGTATGATATATGGTTGTGATTGTTACAACTATCACTGATCAACTGAATGATATCGACTTAATGTTTATGAAAGAAATGTAATATATATGATTGCAACTATTGAAATGATGATTAACCAACGGAAAAGTACCTACTTTATCTTAATGAAAAGGTGTATGGCACGTGTTTGTGATTGCTAACTTAATAACTGATCAACGGAATACCATCTACGTAATCTAAATGAAAGAAGTGTATGATATACGTTTGTGATTGTTGAAATGATCATTGATCAACTGAATGATGTCTTCTTAATCAAACATTAGACTTCTCATATCTTATGCCCATTACTTGATATCAAGTAGTGATCAATGTGGAAAAAAAGGGGACGGGGAGATTGTGGATGTATACACATAATTCTAACCACCAATCAAGTAAGGTTTTCAACCTGGCAGATAAAAGCATCGTTACAAAACCATCAACTCTTGTCATCCTATCTTCGGTAAATCCAACCACTCGCTTTCTGACCAACGTCCCAGAATAGAACTTTCTTTAACTCTCTCTATTGTTATTTCGATCTCTTTCTACGTATACCAGCTGGTCCTCTCCCAAGAGGCACGCAATGATATGCTACCCTTATGATATGGTCTGTCTACATCAGTTCTCTCTACATATCCCAAGTCACCTCAACTTTCCTTCTTCAGGTCTTGTGTCGCTGGTGGCGATAGATTTGAAACATTTCTGTTTTCTTCATTTCGTATTGTATCTAGTACTGTCTGATCGAGTGTGATCCTCATTAGCTTCATCTATGCCGTTGTCAGTCTAGTATTTTCATTGGTAATCACTGTCCAAATTTCAGCATAATTTTCATTCTATTATACTTTGTCGCTGTCTCCCGCGTTAGCGAGGTAGCGCAAGGAAACCGACGAAAAAATGGCCTAACCCAATTACATACACATGTATATACATAAACGCCCACACACGCACATATACATTTATATATGCATATACATTTCAACGTATACATACATATATATACACATGCACATATTCATACATGCTGCCTTCATCC